>NC_133537.1:25586433-25890652 GCF_048544455.1 Silene latifolia | reverse complement strand
GTTCAAGTTATGGTCGACTTCTAGAGGATGTTACTCTCATTTTATGGGAGCGAATTGAGTCGATTATTAGGCGAAAATTGCAGGCCTTATCTGAGTAGATTTTGATGCTGATTTAGGTGTTAAATCTGCTAGTTTGCTTTCGTTTTTGCTGCAACTGTAAATGGAAGCCACTAACAACTGACAGACATTTTCCTATAATTTTGTAACACGGGATGATACAAATCAGAAATTACTCCGATATTGCCAAATATGGAAATCAAAGATATCAAATCTAAAGAAAAACGTGATTCCGCTAAACGTGAGTTACTAGGCTGCAAAACAAGGTGCACATTTTACTTATTTCGAAAGCTAATTAGCTCAAACGGCAGAGCATTGTGCAATGCACAAGATGTGGGTTTAATTCCCACATTGGCTAAGAAATACCGGTGTTTCTTTTATATTCTTTTACATTGTGATT
The DNA here is from genome assembly GCF_048544455.1 of Silene latifolia. Lineage (NCBI taxonomy): Eukaryota > Viridiplantae > Streptophyta > Magnoliopsida > Caryophyllales > Caryophyllaceae > Silene > Silene latifolia. The sequence goes on along the minus strand of NC_133537.1, from coordinate 25,890,195 downwards.
GCCTAGAAGGGGTCAGATTTGGTCAAATCGGATCTCGGTCTGTAGTCAGGGGTTAGGTTGATCTATTCAGTTGCAATTTGCAACTTGTTCCCTTTTCAAATCCATCTCAATGGCTCGAGAAGCGTCTAGTTTAGTGATCTCTAGCTTAGTGTTTCATTCTTTTCCAAAACATTTTGTAATTCAATCTCCTTATCCGTCAAATTTGCCTTTATATTCATCAGCTCAGCTCCCAGTTCCTGATCTTTGTTGGGCTCCAACTCGGATTTCATAAGCTTTGAGTTTAGGATATCATTCTCTTCTGAAATACCCTGCAATTCTGTTTCTTTGTCCATCAAGCTTCCCTTTAACTCCTCGATATTTGTAGCCGCTTTTCTCAACTCTTCCTTCAGATCAGCCTCTCTTAAGCTGAACTGATCTTTGATCTGAGCCGAGATTTCAGATGCACTCCTAATTTGCGCCTCGCTAAGGGACTGTTCTTCCTCATCTCGCGTCTCGGCGGCTTTCTAGGCGGATCTTAGTCGCCTTACCTCCAACTTAGCAGACTTCCAAATCCATTTGACACCGATCACTATTAACCGTCTTGAGATTCTCAAAGAAAACTTTCCAAGAAGCTTACATGTGCCCTTGATCAATGTAATTCAAACACAATCGCATCATAAGCCTTTGTCGAATTTGCAACATCCGATCCGAGTGCATTGATGGTGTCCTTAGCAGCTTCTAGTTGGGCTAAAGTCTGCTTGATCGAATTAGGGCCTGGGCTTCGATTCTTTGGCCGCACTAGCTCGTGTTTCATGGTATCAGCAAGGGAACAAGTTTCCGCCAAAGTATTCTTCAAGTTCTGAAGCTCAACCGGGGAACTATTTTCCTCCGATTCAGAGGCCTTCTCAAGTTGTTGTTTAAGCCTCTGGATTTCATCCAAAACTGACGTTAACGAAGCAGCGTCATCAAGCTGTTGCTTAGTCAAAGCCTCGATTTTAGATTCCCACTCTTGGTCCTCTTGAGGATTGTCCTGAAAATTTGTGGCAGTAGCGCTTTTAGAGACACAGAGGTCCGAAAGTTGCTTCTCAGATTCATACATAGCATTAGCAGAGCCAATATTTACAGTATGGAATGCCAAGGACTGGTAGTTTCTATTCATAAGACTAAAATGCCTTGAAAAGGCCGTTAAATACATTAAATATCCTTCACTGTCATTTCTCTTATTTTATACACATAGAACCTTATTTCATGCACTAAGAACTTTATTTCATGCACATATAATGAAAATTAATGTCCTTAACCAACAGTAATTACTAACATAATATAACCAACTGGTGCAACTGAAAAACTTTTTAATGCACATAGAACCTTATTTCATACATATAGAACCTTGTTTCATGTACATAGAACCTTATTTCATTTCACATAGAACCTTATTTCATGCTCATTTAACACTTATTTCATGCATATAGAACCTTATTTCATGCACATAAAATCTTATTTTATGCCCATATAAAATTAATGTCCTTAACCAACACAAATTAGTATCATAATAGAACCCTTATTTCATGCACATAGAACCCTTATTTCATGCACATAGAACCTTATTTCATGAACATAGAACCCTTATTTCATGCACATAGAACCCTTATTTCATGCACATAGAACCTTATTTCATGCACATATAACACTTATTTCATGCATGTACACAGGACGACTATCCTCAAATCATGGGATTTGTTATTTAATAGGTTATATGGGATTCGAACCCATACCTTTGTACAAAATATGCACATCGCTCTACCATTGAGCTAATAACCTTTACAATTCGCTATAAATAAGTTAAGTAGCCAAGTAAACATGTCACTATATAGTCTAAATTACAAAAAATTGGATGAAAGCGAAAGAAAATTCGACTGAAACATACAGAACTATGCGCAAAAATCGATATCAGGTTTACCTGAAGAATAGCATGATGCTAGATATAACAAAAACTGAATCAGACAGGAAAGTAAAATTGGAGGGTGAGGGTAAGACGGGCCGGACGGTGCTCAAAATAAGTTTAATCCGTCGACTTTCTTATACATATTTATAGGTGTATTGTATTCCATATACATCCATTCCACCTTAATCCGTCGACTTTCTTTTTAACCCAAGTGCAATGTAACTAAAAATTTTCATGCTTCATTCCATGACTAGCACATATAAAAGTTTTAGCAGTGTGTATATGCTCAAAATTAACTTTGTAAGTGCAGTTATTTAACAAATGATAACCATGAATCAGCATACATAATTAACTACCTGAAACTTGGCTCACTCTAAAAGAGACGAAACCATCATAGACCATTTCCTATCCATAAGAAAGGGTCAATCTCCGATTATAAATATGCATTGATGGCTTAACTGATAGTGCCACAAAATTAATCACAATAGTAGTTGCTGCAGCAGGTTGTATAATCACTTCAAAGACATACACAATCGCAGTCTTATTCAAGATGGCGTACATAAAAGATTCAATTATTTCAACCACTAACCAGACCTAAAACCCTCAAATTAACAGAAATGAAACCCAACCAACAAACTGGTAACCAAAAAATCATCTTGTTAGCGAATTTGAGTTCCACAAGATCAAGAAACAAAAAGGATGCAAAACCACATTACAAGGACAATGTTTAGAACCACAACCCTGAGAGAAGACATCTCTCTTTCTGTTGCCCCTGCTACTGCTGTTGGACCATATAGATATATGATTAAGTTTTGATAATGACAAGTGTATGCTTCGTTTCATATATACTCTTGCTTGTAATCGTTTTTCTAGTCTGTGTTAGAATAACGTAAGATTACAAGTTTAGCAAGTAATGTTATAGCTCTCTTAGCTATAACATTAAAGATTTGTGAAGCATCATTCAAGTCATGTTATAGCAGCTTGAGCTATAACATTGGAAGTTCTTAAAGCATCATAAGCAACTGTAACAAGTTTCAAGTATGATGATCATTCAAGCAAAAGGCTAGATCAAGTCTTTAACAAAGCTCAAGATGAAGAGCTTTTTGGTCAAGATAAAGAGAAGATCCTTTACTGAAGATCTCCAGGAAGATTAGTTAGTATAGGTCTTCATCTAATGACGGTATCTTAAAATAAGAGTATTGGGGAAGTAAAGTTATAGCTATTTCACCTATAACTTTACTAACCAAACTTAAAGTTATAGCTGTTTCTACTATAACTTTAGGTAGCATTTTAAAGGCACGATTTTAATAGTTTTAAAATCATTTTTCAAAAGATAAAATTCGTTTAAACATATTTCGAAATCTTTTGTATATATAGTAGAGTTGAATTATGGGTTATTATAATTGGTGACTTGCATATTCCTATTGGTTAGTAAAACGACTTATGGGTCGTCATGCTACCTAGGGTTGCTAGTCTATCTAATCTAACCCTAATCCAAGGAGATAGGTTTTATGCAAAATTGGACACGGGCCTAGGGTTTCACCGTAAGTCGTTTGGGGCGTGTGAGGTGGTTGTGTTTAAGTAACTTATCTAATCAAATCTAGCTTATATTTATATAAGATATTTTCCTATCTTTATAATATATGATTTTATTTGTTTACTTATCCTAACATCTTAAAGATATAGTTTTAATTGTTAAATAAGATTTACTTTTATCTTGTTTACCTAAACTATATTATCTTGGATTAAATTAGGAAAGAGATAAAGATTTATCTCTTATAGCCTTAGCCGCCTATCTCACGGCATCCTAGGGTTTCGTGCTAACCCTAGTTCCCACTTCTACTATAAATACAATTGATCATTCTTCATTTATCTAAGCTTTTCGAAATATAACAATCTTTGCAAAACATATTTGAGTTTAATTCTTAATTGTCTTGTTGTTTTGTTTTGGAAAATATTTGCGAAAAGTTGTGCTCTTCAAATTGCTTATCTTTCTTTAAGATTACGTCATAAGATAATAGTACTTCATATTGTTTCTTACTCGTTCAATTGTGTGAACACTTAGAAGAACAATCAAGTGCTTTCTTAGTAACTTAAGATAGTCAAAACGAATATCTAGTGATATTCAAATCGAGTTATAGTTAGAGTTAACTATACGAGTTGGGTTGATAATTTTGTAATCCGGAGTAAGGTACTAAAATAATTAATCGAGAATAGTAGACGTAGGCTTCGACGTGTGAAGCTGAACCACTTCAAATATCGTGTGTCCTTGCATCTTTCTTTTCAGTCATTTCACTACATTCATAATCAATTAGTTAATTAGTTAAAGTTTAATCAATAAACTTTAAGTAATTAATTACCTTGATATAAAATAAAAAGTAGGCATAATTTTTAAATACTCAATTCACCCCCCCCTCTCGAGTATTTCGGGTGTGATAGACTCTTCAATTGGTATCAGAGCCTCGTGCTCTTGATTGCCTAACCGCAAAGAGGCTAGATCCGTCTATCTTTTTATCTTTTTATTTTATTTTTATTCCGCTGCCTTACACGTGTGAAATGGATTCCAAGTATCTTAAGTGTCCCGTCTTTGATAGGAAGAATTATGGACTTTGGAAAAACATGATGACATACTACATAAAAGGACATGATTGGGAGTGCTGGACGATTATAAAGAACGGACCACATAAAATTTTGGTCGCATCTTTGGAAGGCACTACCTATGAGAAAAAGGAAGAAGACTATGTTGAGGCTGATTACAAGAAGGCTGAGAAAAACTCGAAAGCGATAAGCCTGTTACAAAACGGCATGACATCGACTGAATTCGATCGTTTTTCTTCTTGCACTTCGGCCAAGGAAATATGGGATGGTCTTGAGTTGGCCTATGAAGGAACATCGGCTGTAAGGAAATATCGCATTGATTTGCTGATTCAAAAATATGAACTCTTTAGAATGGAAAATAATGAATCACTTGATAGCATGTCAGCACGATTTTCTACTATAGTCAATGACCTCAAAAATCTTGGCAAAACTTTCAACTCCGAGGATATTGCTAGAAAAGTACTTAGGAGTCTAACCAAGAAATGGCGTCCCAAGGTCACGGTTATGGAAGAAGTCAGAGATCTCACATCCCTTCCTTATGCAGAACTTATTGGCGCTCTCATGGCTCATGAACTCGTCCTGGAAGACGATGAGGCCGAGTCCAGTAATAAGAAGAGCATGGCTCTACAAGCTTCTGCTAAGGAAGAAGAAGATGTAGAAATAGAGGACGAAACGGTCTTGTTTGCTAAAAGATTCAACAAACGCATTTTCAGAAATAAGCAAGCAAAATCGTTCAACAACAATAATAAGTTCTCTAATAAGAAAACTTCAGAGACAAAGAACACGTTTGCTAATAGAGGATGCTTCAAGTGTGGAGAATCCAGTCATATGATTAAGGACTGTCCTACATGGGAGAGAATCAAAGACAAAGCAAAACGGGAGAAAACCAAGAAGGAATTCAAGCAAGTTATGATAGCATCTTGCTGGGGAGATCTCGACCCTGAGGACGACGAAGCATCAGAAGAAGAAGAAATTGCTAACCTATGCTTAAGCAACGTTAGTCTTGACCTCTTCTCAGACGATGATAAAGATAGTGTGGACTCCTCTCCGCTTCCTAGGAGATTCCGATTAAGAAGAAGAAGAGGTAAGCTATCTTGAACTTAAGAAGAGTGTCAATAAACTTTCTAAGAATGCTTTAATAGAATATTTTGAGCAATCTCTTGATAACAAGAGATGGAATTGAAAGATTTGAAAGAACAAATTCTCGATATTGCTGAAGAGAATCAACTCCTTAAGGCAAAGGCCAAAAAGCTCAAATCTAAAGTTACAGCTAATATAGCTACAACTTCAGATTCGACAAATGCTGAGAAGAAGGTTCTTGAGTCTAAAGTTATAGCTAATGAAGCTATAACCTCAGACCTAAAACTCAACATTAAGCATCTTCAGGCCAAAGTTATAGCCAGTGAAGCTATAACATTGGAATTGAGGAAAGTCAAAGAGCTTCTTGAGTCCAAGGCTACGGCTAGAGAAACCGTAATCTCAGATCAAAAAAAGGAGATCGAATCTTTGACTCAGCAATTAAAGGAATTCAAAACCGTTCTTTCAAATACTAAAAGAACGCATACCGAGACGGTTCGAGTTCTCAATGAAAGATTCCAAAACTTTCGTAACAATTATGAAGAGACTCATCCTCCCAAAATCATAGAGTCAGACCATTCTAAATGCAACAAGGAAATAGAGTCCTTAAAAGAACTTCTGCTGCATGCTAGAAAGGTTCATGAAAAATGGGAAGGTAGCACACGTGTTCTAAATTTCCTAACTGAGCAATCAGATAATAACATGAAAATGGGTTTAGGGCACGAGTGCTACGGTCGTAGAGATCACTCTAAATGCAAATCAACCCCTTCCGAACGAGACTTCAGAAGGAGAAAATATACAAACTTACCTGAATACTTGATTTGCAATTACTGTGGTCATACTGGACATATCCAAGAAAATTGTGTCAAATATGCTCAGGATTTAAGAAAAGGAATTAACTTTGTCAAAGCATCTGACACTATCTTCGAGGAAAGCGTCAATACCCCATCTGAACCAAGTACCAGTGAAAAACGCAACAATGATCATCGTTGGTTCTATGATATGAGTTTTGATTTCAAGAAGGATACCAAAGCTAAACAAACACCAAAGCCTAAGGAGCCCGTCAAAACCAAAGCTCCTCCAAAACAACCTGAAAAACCGCGACATAAGGAACCCACGACTAAACCTAAAACGACTACTAACCAAATCCATTCGCCTCCAAAACGCAAGGTTATTAAAAGGATTTGGATCAGGAAGGATCTAGTTTTCAGGGTGACTAACGTCAAAGGACCCAACATAGCTTGGGTACCTAAAAACTGTATCTAATTATTTTGCAGGTTGTGGTGAAAGAAAATAACCTATGGTACCTTGACAGTGGATGCTCAAGGCACATGACTGGAGATGTAAACTTATTTCTTTCACTTGAACCCTTCGATGGAGGTAAGGTCACATTTGGTGATAACAATAAGGGTAAGATCATCGGTGTAGGTAAAGTTGGAATATCCTCTTCTCATGCAATTAGTGATGTTTATCTTGTTAGTGGTCTCAAACACAACTTGCTAAGTATCTCGCAATTATGCGACAAAGGAAATAAAGTTGTTTTTCATTCTGATTCCTGTCGAATAATAATTGAAGGAACGAGTAGTGTTATGCTTGAAGGACATCGTAGAAGGAATGTCTATATGATTAATTTAAATAACATTCCTACTAATTCATTCACATGCATGAAAGTAACGACAGATGATCCGTGCCTTTGGCACAAAAGATTTGCTCACATAAATTCAACAACTTTGAATAAGCTAAAGAAATGGGATCTGGTGGAAGGACTTCCATCAATCAAATTCGATCAAGAAACTCTATGTGATTCTTGTGCCCGTTGCAAGCACGTTAGATCATCGTTCAAACCAAAGAGAATAGTAAGTACCAAGGAACCACTAGAACTTGTGCACATGGATCTTTGTGGCCCAGTGAAGGTAAGAAGTAGAGGTGGATCCAGGTATGTCTTCGTTCTAGTTGATGACTATTCTAGATTTTTTTGGCCAATCTTTCTAAACTCAAAAGATGAGACTTTCGAGGAGTTTGCAATTCTAATGAAACTTGCCCAAAATAAGTATAAATCTAAATTAATTTCCATTCGTACGGATCATGGCACCGAATTTGATAACCAAGCTTTCGTACAATATTGTAGGGAGAATGGTGTTGGGCATAACTTCTCAGCACCACGAACCCCACAGCAAAACGGTGTTGTGGAACGTATGAATAGAACATTGGAGGATATGGCACGCACGATGTTATTATGTAGTGGCCTACCTCGAAATTTCTGGGCTGAAGCTATTAGTACTACATGCTATGTTCATAATCGAGCTTTGATTAGACCTATTCTCAAGAAGACTCCTTATGAGCTTCTTAGGGGACATAAACCTAACATATCACATCTACGTTGCTTCGGGAGTAAATGTTTCGTCCATAATAATGGCAAAAATAGATTAAGCAAATTCGATCCCGTATGACGGCGGTATTTGTCGGTTATTCTAATCATAGTAAAGCATATAAGGTTTTTAATAAAAGAACCTTATGCATCGAAGAAAGTGTTCATGTTGTTTTTGATGAGAATAATATGTTTGACAAAGCTGAACAGGATGAGGAAGAAGATTTGAACGAACCTGATTTCCGATTATCCAGGGATGAACTTCCGGAATTGGATGAGGAAGATAAAGAAATTGAGGGCACAAATGATGAACAAAAAACCCCTTCGAATGATAAAGGAAAGAGTAATGAGAGTTTAGTTGATGATACTAAAACCTCTTCTCAATCCAAGCAATTGGAGGATAAAATTATAACTGATGAAGCTATAACTTCAACTTCTAATCAACAAACTAAGTCCAAAGTTATAACTGATTCTGTTATAACCCCAGCCTTGGATTCAGGGGGAACAAGGCTTGAACCCCAATCATTCGAAGAAGGCGACACGAGTTCAGATGAAGATGTGCCTCGTATTTCTAAGAAATGGAAATATAAGGATTCTCATCCAATGGAAACCATCCTAGGAAGTTTGAATGAAGGCGTTCGAACTCGGAGAAGACTTAACAACTTTTGCTCTTTCTACTCTTTTTTGTCAACCATTGAGCCAACAAATATCAAAGAAGCACTTGCCGAACCAGATTGGATCGTTGCTATGCAAGAAGAGCTTCAACAGTTCGAACGAAACAAAGTGTGGCATTTGGTTCCAAGACCTAAAGATCGAACGGTCATCGGTACGAGATGGGTGTTTAGAAATAAGCTGGACGATACAGGAGTTATTGTTCGAAACAAAGCTAGATTGGTTGTACAAGGGTATAACCAACAAGAAGGAATTGACTACGATGAGACCTTCGCTCCTGTAGCCAGACTTGAGGCTATTATATTATTAATAGCATTTGCTGCTCATAAAGGAATAAAACTTTTTCAAATGGACGTTAAAACAGCTTTTCTTAACGGCTATTTGAATGAGGGGGTTTTTGTTGAACAACCCCCAGGATTTCTCGATAGCAAGTTTCAAAACCACGTTTTCAAATTAAATAAAGCTTTGTATGGTTTGAAACAAGCTCCGAGATCATGGTACGACAGATTGTCAAAATATCTTCTCGAAAGTGGTTTTAAAAGAGGATCTCGACAAAACCCTATTCCCGAAAAATCGAGGTTTCCGATTTATTAGTCGTACAAATATACGTTGACGATATTATTTTTGGTTCAACTAATAATCGCTTATGTAAGTATTTTTCAGATTTAATGACCTCAGAATTCGAGATGAGCATGATGGGAGAACTCAAGTTCTTCCTTGGACTCCAAATCCAACAAACTCCTGAAGGGATTATGATACACCAACAAAAATACATCAAGGAGCTAATCAAGAAATTCGGTATGGAAAATTCTAACTCTAAACCAACTCCTATGGGCACTGAGAAGAAGTTGACTTTGGATGAGAACGGTAAGTCTGTCGATGAGACAACTTATCGAGGTATGATTGGCTCACTCCTTTATTTAACTGCAAGTCGTCCTGATATTATGTTTAGTGTATGCGTATGTGCTCGATTTCAATCGTGCCCTAAAGAATCGCATATGATTGCAGTTAAGAGAATCTTGAAGTATTTGATTGGTACATCTAAATTATATCTGTGGTATCCTCTTGAGTGTAATTTCGATCTCATAGGGTATTCAGATGCAGATTATACAGGATGTTCACTTGACAGAAAAAGTACTTCTGGCATAGCCACATTTGTTGGACCGTGTATCATCACGTGGGGATCCAAGAAGCAAAATTCCGTTGCATTATCTACTGCTGAATCTGAATACATTGCTGCTGGACTGGTATGTTCTCAACTTTTATAGCTTAAGCAACAACTATGTGATTATGGTGTTAATGTAGGGTGTATACCTATTTTATGTGACAACACAAGTGCTATAATTATATCTAAAAATCCTGCACTGCACTCACGAACTAAGCATATAGACATTAGACACCATTTTCTACGGGATCATGTAGATAAGGGCAACATAAGACTGGAATTTTGTAGCACAGAAAAACAATGGGCTGACATTTTTACCAAAGCATTGGCTAGAGAACGTTTTGAGATTTTACGATTGGAATTTGGTTTAATTGGTGGCAACTAAACTTGTCACAAAAATTTTATTTTCTATATGACTGACTAGATTTGACGAGATTGTATGACTGTGTCCGTGTTTTTAGTTGCACTTTTATTTATGTCAAATTTTTATTATATTATGAGAATATTCCATTTTCTAGTCATATATATTTTAAGTTTATTATGAGCCAAGAGTCGTAACCAACTGTTTCTATTTCCTGCCAAAACCGAAATTTCCATAAGTCTATCTCTTACCATATCTTACTTTATCCTTATATGTCTTGCCATATCTTTTAACCTAACCACTTGTCTATCTTTTGGTAAATCTTTTTTTAAAAAAAAAAAAATCAAAAAACTTACCTAACTCCTCTCCACACGCCACCTCCACTATCCTACTTCCCTTAAATCTCTATTGCCATAATAAGATTCCAACTCCCATAAATACTCCCTCCTACCGTCACCATCACCATCACAAACACAAAACCCAAAGATCTCTTTTTAGACTTTTCTACACACTCAACCTCCAAAATCCTTTGATCATCATGACTCCTCCCTCAACCCGTTTTCACTCGCCCTCAACTCGGTCCACAACTAGGACCGGGTCCTCCAAACCTTCATGCACTAAAACCTATGTCCCTATCAAAACTCCCTCACCTTCATCAACCCAAAAACCAACTAGTCCCGAACATAACCGGGTTGATCCTAACTTAGAAGGGAAAAGGCGGAAGTTGAATAAAGGGAAAAAGAAAGCCGTGGGGTTTGAAGATTCGGTGGAAGAAACTGAGGTTGAAGCTACTCAAGAAGGTCCACAAAGGACAATGTTTCGGGAATATATGCCGAATGCAACATCAATGGGGCTTGATAAGCTTCGACTCACCGCGGATGAAAGAACCCGTGAAAACTATGTTATGAGGTACGGTATTCATGGTGGTCGTCTCTATTCCGAAAAGTGGTATGGAAAAATTAAAGCTTTGCAATTCTTTAAGGATTTCTTGAATTTTCAAGAATGGAAGAAAGTTTGTTCCTTTGTTGGTCCGGTTTAGCCTATAGAGGTAATCCAATTTTATTCTTCCGTCTCTGTCAAAAATAATGTGTTGCATGCGGTGGTGAATGATACCGAAGTCAAAATCTCCCTTGCCGATTTTTGTACTCTGTTTTCGGTCCCTGATGATGGGATCGAAATAAATCCGAGTGCGGAATGGGGAGATGTGACGGAGGAAGAGAAGCTTAAAATTAAGAAGTCGTTTGATGTTGATGCTACGGGGTCAAGTAACATGCTTGCGGGGCCGTTTACCCCAAAATTGAAATTCTTTCTTAATTTCATTTGGAACACGGTTGTTCCGAGAAGGGGTGGTCGTGATAAGTTGTCTAGCTATGAGATGTTGTTGTTGTCTAAGTGGCTCGAGGGAACCAAAGTTAGTCTTCCTCGTCTTGTGTTTCATAAAATCATTCAAACTATTGTTTGTGTCACTGAAGAAAAATTTTATACAACTTTGGATTTGCCTTATGGCATGTGGGTCTCTCGGCTTTTGGAACAAAAAGGGGTGATTGGGATTTCTAGCTATGGTATAAAGGTGAAAGATGAGATGTGTGAAATTAATCTTAAATTGATGAAAGTTGGAGCTATTGGACCCGACTTGGTGTTTTTGTCAAAAGGGAATGTGGTGGAGAAAACGTCGGATGTGGTCTCGGTTGTTGAACAAAAATTGGAAGTGTTTATGGCAAGTATTTGTGAGAAATTGGATGCACAAAATAAGATGGTTGTGGAGTAGGTCTCGGATTTGGGAAAAGACAGGAGTGAGGCTTCGGGTTCGAAGGGTTCGGATCATGGTGAAGTCTTGTCTTATTTACATGGGCTTGAAGCACGAGTGGATGCTATGGCTAAGGATGCGGCTAGGGCGGCAAAGGAGTGTGTTCGTCATTCTAGTTCGTTAGCTAATTTGGCTAGTCAAGGTGGGGCTTTGTGGAAGGAAGGGAAGGCTATGCATGAGGATATGCGGGTTGTGTACGAGGCTACTCAAGCCTTGTCAATGAAGGTGCTTAATTTTGAGCGATGTCTCACGGCACAAGCTAACCATGTCCGTTCATGCTTTGATCGTCTCGACTCTCTTGAGTTTAGGACCCGTCCCGGTTATGTCAACCCCAATGTCGTGAAACGTGACATTCCTTAAACCCGTCCTCCTCTTTTCCTTGCCTTTTCTTTTGTTAGACTTTATATTTTGAATGATTGTCTAATTCGGCCCATTTTGGCTTACTTCTCATTCGGCCCATTTGGCTTAAAAACCTGTTCTTATTCGGCCCAGTTGGCAATTAGACTAATTTGGTTTGTAGTATGCTTATTTTCTATTTTGGCATGTTAATGTAGATTACTTTCTCGTTTTCTAATATCTCTTTGCATGCTTAAATTGTGTCTCGACTAATATTATTCTAGTTGTTTTATGTCTTTTCTCGTCTTTTCGATGATGTCAAGAGGGGGAAGAAATCTTCGTGACTTAAGTATTTGCCTAAGCTTGCTCCTTGTCGGAATCTTTAATCTCTTAAGGTCCTTAGATGCTATACTTTGTATATAAGTGATTGTTCTTGCGTTCAACTGTCTATGACTTTTTATAGTATTATGTTGAGGGGGAACTTACACTTAGTCATAAATCTTAAGAGACTTGTCATCATCAAAAAGGGGGAATTTGTTGGACCATATAGATATATGATTAAGTTTTGATAATGACAAGTGTATGCTTCGTTTCATATATACTCTTGCTTGTAATCGTTTGTCTAGTCTTTGTTAGAATAACGTAAGATTACAAGTTTAGCAAGTAATGTTATAGCTCTCTTAGCTATAACATTGAAGATTTGTGAAGCATCATTCAAGTCATGTTATAGCAGCTTGAGCTATAACATTGGAAGTTCTTAAAGCATCATAAGCAACTGTAACAAGTTTCAAGTATGATGATCATTCAAGCAAAAGGCTAGATCAAGTCTTTAACAACGCTCAAGATGAAGAGCTTTTTGGTCAAGATAAAGAGAAGATCCTTTACTGAAGATCTCCAGGAAGATTAGTTAGTATAGGTCTTCATCTAATGACGGTATCTTAAAATAAGAGTATTGGGGAAGTAAAGTTATAACTTTACTAACCAAACTTAAAGTTATAGCTATTTCTACTATAACTTTAGGTAGCATTTTAAAGGCACGATTTTAATAGTTTTAAAATCATTTTTCAAAAGATAAAATTCGTTTAAACATATTTCGAAATCTTTTGTATATATAGTAGAGTTGAATTATGGGTTATTATAATTGGTGACTTGCATATTCCTATTGGTTAGTAAAACGACGTATGGGTCGTCATGCTACCTAGGGTTTTCTAGTCTATTTAATCTAACCCTAATCCAAGGAGATAGGTTTTATCCAAGATTGGACACGGGCCTAGGGTTTCAGCCGTAAGCTGCAAACCGTTGGGGCGTGTGAGGTGGTTGTGTTTAAGTAACCTATCTAATCAAATCTAGCTTATATTTATATAAGATATTTTCCTATCTTTATAATATATGATTTGATTTGTTTACTTATCCTAACATCTTAAAGATATAGTTTTAATTGTTAAATAAGATTTACTTTTATCTTGTTTACCTAAACTATATTATCTTGGATTAAATTAGGAAAGAGATAAAGATTTATCTCTTATAGCCTTAGCCGCCTATCTCACGGCATCCTAGGGTTTCGTGCTAACCCTAGTTCCCACTTCTACTATAAATACAATTGATCATTCTTCATTTATCTAAGCTTTTCGAAATATAACAATCTTTGCAAAACATATTTGAGTTTAATTCTTAATTGTCTTGTTGTTTTGTTTTGGAAAATATTTGCGAAAAGTCGTGCTCTTCAAATTTCTTATCTTTCTTTAAGATTACGTCATAAGATAATAGTACTTCATATTGTTTCTTACTCGTTCAATTGTGTGAACACTTAGAAGAACAATCAAGTGCTTTCTTAGTAACTTAAGATAGTCAAAACGAATATCTAGTGATATTCAAATCGAGTTATAGTTAGAGTTAACTATACGAGTTGGGTTGATAATTTTGTAATCCGGAGTAAGGTACTAAAATTATTAATCGAGAATAGTGGACGTAGGCTTCGACGTGTGAAGCTGAACCACTTCAAATATCGTGTGTCCTTGCATCTTTCTTTTCAGTCATTTCACTACATTCATAATCAATTATTTAATTAGTTAAAGTTTAATCAATAAACTTTAAGTAATTAATTACCTTGATATAAAATAAAAAGTAGGCATAATTTTTAAATACTCAATTCACCCCCCCCCCCCCTCTCGAGTATTTCGGGTGTGATAGACTCTTCAACTGCTCTAGGATTCCTTTTCTTCAATTCACCTTCTACAAAAGTATCTAATTCTCCAAGAGAGGGCTAGGTATAACAAAATTAAGGCTAATTCAAACAAATAACATAAAACTTTATACACAGAGATTACCACCAACTACATGGAGCAACGATGGATCATACCAGCACCGTAAAAGTTGAGATGGGATAGACAGTCTTTTGGTTAAAAGTCTTTATCGTGTTGATCGCATCCCGGTTGTTTCTGAAGTGCTGGAATTTGAGTAGTAAACCTGCTTCGACGAATCATCCCAGTAAACCTGATAACATTAGATTAAGTAAACAATCAAACAAAAATACCAAGGTGAAGCAAATTATAACAAAAAGAATATTTCTTTGGTAAATTTGCTTTTCAGTAACAGGAATTCAATATGGCTTTTGTGCATAATATTACGTATTTAAAAATTTTATTCATCAGAAGAATTCAGAACCAGCCTAAGTCGGGAGAAACAGAAATTATCGAAGATTCTAACATAGAAAAATTGCAAAAATTAGGGTTTCATGGATTAGAGAAATAAACGATACGTGAATTGCATACAAAAGAGAGAAATATTGGAGCGAAGATGATGAACTTACAGTGAAATCTGCGAATATAATCGGGAGATTAAATCAGTGAATGAAGAAATCTATCGCAATTATCGAAGTGAGAGAAAAAAAAGAGCGAGAAAGCAATTGTAGAAAATGACGGTGTTGGAGGAATCCATATATAAATATATATATATATATATATATATATATATATATATATATATAGGCAAGTTCAAATGAGTCCACCTATATATTTGAGTCCATAAGTCCTAATCTAAGCCATTAGATCTTCTAAGATTGATGGTTGAGATTTGACACTTCTAATCAATTTTTGAAATGAAAATTTAATGTTTTAAAAGTGAAACTTTAATCTGTGAGGGCAAATTTAATTCTTTACGATTGAAATTTTAGTTTTTTAAAGTCATTTTGTAAATAAAAAATTAAATTTATGTATTTTTAAATATAACTTTAATGTTTTACGAGTGAAACTTTAATGCTTAAAAGTGAAACTTTAATTTTTTTAGGCCATTTTTAATATAAAAATTGAAATTTATGAAATGATGTGATTGTGATTAATGTTAATTTAATTTAACTGATTTTTGAATGTAACTTTAATATTATACGAGTTCAACTTTAATGCTTAAAAGTGAAACTTTAATTTTTTTAGGCTATTTTAATAAAAAAAAAATTGAATTTAGGTAATGACGTAATTGTGACTAAAATTTATTTAATTTCATTGATTTATGAATGAAATATTAATGTTAAACGAGTGAAACTTTAATGGTGACGAATGAAACTTTAGTTTTTTTAAGCCATTTTTAATATAAAAATTTGAATTCATGTAATAATATAATTGAGACTAATATTTATTTAATTTTCACTGATTTATGGATGAAACTTTAATATTAAGCGAGTGAAACTTTAATGGTGACGAGTGAAACTTTAATTTTTTCCAGGCCAAGTTTGTATTTATGTAATAATGTAAAAATTTATAATTTCTCTAATTTACGATTGCAACCTTAATAGTCCATGAATAAAACTTTAATAATATACGAGTGAAACTTTACTGGTATACGAATGAAACTTTAATCGTATATGAGCGAAACTTTAATGCTTGCGAGTCGAAGTATATATAAGCAATAACTACCAACGACCACCAATGTCTACCACAGCCACCACGTGACACACCACCAACCCCCACGCTAACCAGCACAGAATCACCGCCAAAGTCCCACCATCAACAGCCGACAACAGCCACCACTTAAATATAGAAAAAAAAAGAGAAATAGGAGAGATGCGGCAGAAAAACCTCCGCGCCACCACTACCTTTACAAAACACCACCACCATCACGCCAACAACAACAAACACCAACTGCCCCACCAATAACCACCCACATCATCTAAAAAAAATTAAGATCTGAAAAAGTTTCACCAAAAAATTAAAGAAGGGCGGAAAAGCGGGATTTCAGAGAAGGAAGAGAGGAAAACGCGAAGAGGGAGAAAACGAGTTGTGGTGCGCGGCTTTTGGTGGTGGCGACAGTGGGCTGCAAGAGGGAGAACGACTAAACAAATAAAACTCCAGATCTGAAAAGATGAAAAAGTGAGAAGAGGAAGAGCGGTGGTGGGTTGTCGTGGTGGCGGCTGCGTGAGAAGAGGAAAGGCGATGGTAGGTCGTGCAGGTGAAGATCTCAAAAGGAGGAGTGGGTGTGGTACAGTGGCGGCGGCGTGAGTCTGGGCGTGGCGGCGTGGGGGCGTGGGGGCGTTGTAGAGTGATGAGAGGGAGGATGAAGATGAGAAGATGAGAGGAAGAGAGAGAAGTGAGAAGGAGACAGTGAAATGTGATGGAAGGGAATGAGTGAATTAGGGTTTTATAATTTCATATTTAATCTTGGCCCTTAATTTTGTTCTAATCTTGACCATTCATTCTTTTAATCTAATGGATAGGATGAGGACTCATGGACTCATCTAATCTTAGGGGACTCACTTGAACCTAATTTTGTAAGTGGTTCTCACAGTTCTCATTATCTTAATGGTTCTCATATGATTCCGAATCCATATATAAATATATATATATATATATACATATACATATATATATATATATATATATATATATATATATATATATATATATGTACATATATATATATATATATATATATATATATATATATGTATATATATGTATATATATATATATGTATATATATATATATGTACATATATATATATGTACATATATATATATGTACATATATATATATGTACATATATATATATGTACATATATATATATATATATATATATATATATATATATATACATATATATATAGCAAGGATCCGGTGAGTCTAGGATTTTAAATGAGTCCGTCCTATCATTTCAGACCGTCTGATCAAAAAAATAGACGCACAGGATGATGCCACGTTGCTTTTGCCACGTCAATTTCAAGGAAGAACAAAAGCGTAAAAATTCACAGTTGTTTCGTAGTTTTAGAATTTTTTTCCCTCTCTCTCTCTCCTCTTCATACCTTTCTCAATCGTTGTCCCCAAAAAATTACAAAAAAAAAACACAACGCAAACACGGAAATAACAATCAAAACAATTAAATTCATCATTTGCTGCTAAATTCAATAATAATAGTCGTTTGATATATGCAATCAACAAGCAATTCAACTCACATACATGGATTTGTTTCAAAGATGATCCATGAAATCAATGATGCACGATATAGAATGGTGTAGTCAATAAGCATGTTGCGCATATTTTGACGCCATATGAAATCGTAGTCGTTCAAATGCTATTTCGATGCTCGATGAAGTCGTCATGATCTAACCAGGTGAATTTTACATCTCCGAATTAAGTTTAATTTTTGCCGAATTTATTTTGTTTTTTCCATGAAATTTAGTTTGATTAAACTTTAGATCGAGTAGGTAAACTTTAGATCTACGAATTTATCTGCACTTATGAACATAAAATGTATCAAATTTGATTCAATTAAAATGATGTGAGCAGTTCAACATTTTGTCGTATATTTTGCCTAGATCTTATTTGTGAGTAATTGAAATTACTATTGTAACACATATTTACTAGGAATATAACACATATTAGCTATTATTGTAACATATTTGTGCTTATTATAAGTTATAACACATTTATGTTCGCTAGAATCGAGTATCGTTTTGTAAAATACAATTGTTTGTCATTGTAACACACATGTACGATTAATGTAACACATTTTTGCTGTCATTGTAATATATATTTGTTGATATAGGGCTATAACTATATAACACCGTCTTATAAGAGAGACTGAGAGAGAGAGAGTAAGTAGACGCAGGATGATGTTATTCACTTGTTCAACTCAGGTGCTGTCTTATTCATTTTTCTGAACTTTCTTGTCGCAACGGGTTACATGGAGGTTTAGTTAGAGCATGGCTAGATATGGCTCAAGTGTGACATGATGGAGAAGAGACTTTAGTTTACACAATTGATAGGAATGACCATATATTTCCGATAAATATGGTGCGACGGTTATGCCTTGACACATGTCCCGCATGGCTGCTTGTAATCCTTGTAATTTCCTCAACCCTCAATTTTGTTTTCCGACTGAAAACCAAGTAACTGGTTCACTGGTTGGCTTGGATTTTAATAAACTTGGTGTAAGTTTAGCATTAGCTTGATTTTGAATATCGTTAAATTCTTAAATGTAATTCCAGATTTCTAGTTTATTGATATCAAAATTTGTAGGATAATGTTCTGTTTACTCAATCTGTGAATCCGTGATTAGAAGAACTGATAACAAATCTAGGCCGATACGACTGACAGGATAAAATCGCAAGCACTGACAAACTACATTACCTCATCGCAGACCCCAATCATGATTGATACTTCCGTCACCCATCATTGTTTAATACTATGCTTCCAGTTATGCTATGTGATATACTCCCTCTGTCCCGGTCATTTGTTGTCCTTTTCCATTTTGGGGTGTCTCAGTCATTTATTGTCCTTTCTATTTTAAGAATGAACTTGATGAGTAATTTGATCATTCTCATTCAATTTGTTCCACTTGTCATTTAGTCATTGGCCTTTTCCTCTTTCTTTGGTCTTTGTGCCAAAACGAAAGGACAACAATTGACCGGGACGGAGGGAGTATTATTCTTCAGTGAAATATGTTAATGAGGGAAGTGCTATCAAGTGTTCAAACCATCATGAGAATATTAAATAAATTTAGTAGAAAAAGAGTTACAGCCTCTTTGTTCTCCTAACACAGGGGTAAGTGGGTATTTAATTTATCAAATTTGAAAGCCAAGTAGCTCAAATGGTAGAGCATTGTGCAATGCACAAGATGTGGGTTCGACTCCCATGTTGGCTGTTGAATACTAGTGTTACATTAAAGACTAACTTGTGTTATTTAAGAATAAATTAGTGTTACATTAAAGACTAACTTGTGTTACTCCAAGGACAAACTAGTGTTACATTAATGAATAACTTGTGTTACTCTAAGGACATACTAATGTTACAATAAAGACACTGTTACATTAAAGAGTAACTTGTGTTACTCTAAGGAGATACTAATGTTACAATAAAGACTACCTTGTGTTACTCTTAAGGACACACTACTGTTACATTAAAAACTAACTTGTATTACTCTAAGGAAAAACGGGTGCTACCATAAAGCACTATTGGGATTTTGTATCATGTCTAGTACGCCTAATTTAAGTTTTCATTTTGAGGTTACAAAGCACTCGTACTTGCAACCCTATTTTGTATCAAATTACGCTCTCTCTCTTTTTCCAACATTTAAATGGACATGAATTGCAATGGAGTTGTATCTGCAGTCCAGACGTTCTCATCTACTGCACTTTGTGGCATTATACACTTAATTATTGGAGGTCAACCTCTCCTCATCCTAGGTGTTGCAGAACCCACTATCATCATGTACACTTTCATGTTCAATTTTGCCAAAGACCGCGCTAGTTTGGGTCGCAATCTCCTCTTAGCTTGGGCTGGATGGTCAGTCAATAGATCATACATACCTTTACTAACTACGGAGTAATACTATTTAATCTCTTCTTACTGATAGCATTTCCAACTTGTCTCAGGGCCATTATTAACCGATTCACCCGTCTCGCTGGAGAATTGTTTGGTCTTCTTATAGCTATGCTATTTATGCAGCAAGCTATTAAGGTATTAAGCCTTAAAAGCAACTCCTATTAGACTTATGTACCACAATTATTACACGCATGCCCACCAGCAAACCTTTAAGCGCTTCAGTGCTATGACACTTGCTTATACATGTCGTTACCGCATGAGAAGTCAATCACTCCATTCTTAAATTAACTAGGCTATATGGGATTCGAACCCATACTTTTGTGCAAGTTTGCACATTGCTCTCCCATTTTGAGCTAATAGCCTTTAACAATATATTATGTTCCTTGGTGCTCCTACATTACTCACGTAACAAGAAGCCACGAGTTTCACAAATTAACAAGGATATATATGAGATTCGATACGAACCTATACTTTTACATGACACAATTGTATATATTGGCAGCCTGTGCAAGAAGAGGGGGAATAAGGGGTTGAGAATACATGGACACTCATACTTCCACTTGGTGCTAATCACCTCGTCTAACAGAAATGCTATCACGAGATCACTTCATACAGCACACTCTCGAAGTATATTCCCATTCTTAGGAAAAGGAGTTCGGCAGATGGGGCAATTTTTCAAGCATTGACTACACTCTGCACATAAGGATAGGAGAGTGATTATTATGGTTTGTTTAACTTGTGTGACTCCATGAAACAACTTTACCATTATACTAACACAATAATAGTCTAATACCATTATATGACACAAATATACGATTAGTAACACAGCTAAACTATTATAATAACACACATATAATATTAGTGTAACAGAAAAATCATTACAATAACACACTTAAATCAAGACCTGAAGTCCCAAAACTCCAATAAAGAGGTAGTGTTATCCCGGTATGAAACCCTAAACTCAGGTGACTCTGACGTTGTAGCAACCCTCCTTGCGCCTGATAATTGAAAAACGCAACCATACCATTACTGTAACACAATTACACTGTTATGATAACACACGTATGTCGTTACTGTAACACGGTCAACTTTTAATGACACGAAGTAGAATACCAACACTACTAGAATCCACTCTAAGACACAAGACCAATGTACACATATATACATTACTAACCATTAATCCTTGACGAAGTAGAACTACTTTAAACAATTCCAAACTCTGTAAAGAAAACAGTAATTCCAGAAAAACACAACCATACCATTACTGTAACACTATTACACAGTTATGGTAACACACTTATGTCATTCCTGCAACACGGATGATATTTTTGTGATATAATTGTTCATAAGAACTCCAATTCCGCCAATATCGCAACTTCAATAGTCACCGTGACTTAAAATTGCAAGCCGATCACAAAAAAAAATAAAACAGAATATGATTACAGCAAAGTTAAGATCATAACAAGTTAATTTCCATAAGAATATACATCATATTCAAGGTTCTAGATTTAAATTGTCGTTCAAAACTGAAATCCTAGCCTAATTCCATAAAACTTTCTCTCATCTCGTCGCAATGAGTGAAAAGTCACCAAGTCAATAACACAAAAACTTGATGTAATCCGACAATAAGCCAATCGAAGCATAAAAAGATTCAAATGCAAACAAATTAATATAAATAAACTTATAATTTAACTGGTATATTTTCGAAGATCTATATCCGTAACGAATAAATTTGTTACTGAGATTTCAATTGAATTAGATGTGTTAGATTTCTCAATTCTTTTGTAACATACCTGAATGGATCGGTTGTTAATCGGCTTGAAATAGGATCATAGAGCTTGATTGTGAGAAGAGCTTGATGATTAATGAATTTTTTTGGTTAATTTCTTCTGTAAATAAGGCGAAAAATAGTGAAGCCGGAGAGGACATGAAACACACAAGAAAAGATGTGAGAGAAAAAATGAGGAGAGAGAAAGTAATATTTTTAGAATGAGAGGCAACAACATCGTATATGCTTATATGGTATTAGCCGCGTCATCCATATTTTTAATCAATCTGAGTCGTTGATCTTTAGAGATCCGACGGTTTAAGATGGTAGGACGGACTCACCCTAAGAAGCTAGACTCTCTAGATCCTAACTCTACATATATATATATATATATATATATATATATATATATATATATATATATATATATATATATATATATATATATATATATATATATATATATATATATAGAGAAGGGTTCTTATAAGGTCCTCATACAATATAAGGCCCTAAGTCCTTATAAGAGCCCTTTGATGGAAGGGATGGAGGGATGAGATTACATCTCATTGAAGGGTCACAATTCTCCCTCCCTAATCTCCTTCCCTAATTGTGTATAACTCTAGCTAATTGTGTATAACTCTACCACCAATCTAATCTCCCAACTCACTTCCTCATTCACTCATCCTCTCTCATTTCTCACATTCACTCTTTCTCTCTCATTTTCTCCCACCCTCTCTAAACAAAAAAAAAAACCAAGTTGATAAAAAAAACCCAAACTAAAATAAAACAAAAAAAAACCACAAAAATCAATCCACCACCACCCCACCACCACCCGACACCACCACCACCCTATCACTGTCACCACCAGCCGACACACCGACAACCCCATCCACGACGACCCCATCCACGCCGACCTCCACCGCCGCCTTTCTTCTCCCTCCTATTCCTTTTTCCTTGGCGCCCCTCCTGCCGCCACCCCGACAACCCCATCCACGCCGACCTCCACCGCCGCCTTTCTTCTCCCTCCTATTCCCCTTTCTTCTCCTTCTTGTCTCAGCCGTCCCAGATCTGCCGCCTCTTTTTTTTTTTTTTTGATTTTTAAAAATGTTAATTTTATGGACTCGGTTTTCTCGTCATCCTTTTTAATTTGGTTTGCTCGGTTTTTTTTTTTTTGGTAGTTTTAGATCTTGTTTTTTTATTTTTGTGTTTGTTATTTTGGTTTTTTGTTTTGTTATTGTTATTTGGTTTTTATTTTTTTTAGTTTAGTTATTTTTATTATTGTTATTATTGTTATTTGGTTTTTATTTTTTTTAGTTTAGTTATTTTTATTATTATTTGAGATTTGGTATTAATTTTGTGTGGTGGTGTTTTTTTTAGATCTATTGGTTTTTTTGTGTTTTTGTCATATTTACTTTATTTTGTAATTGTTATTTGGTTTTTAATTTTTGTTGGTTTTTAATTTTTGTTGGTTATTAATTTCTTTGTTGGTTATACACTTAAAACATTAAAGTTATACTATTTATGGCTAAAGTTATACACTTAAAACATTAGAGTTATACACACGATATTTAAATTTGGTTTTTTTTTTTATTGTTATTTGGTTTATTTTACATTTCGGGTTTGGTTGGGTTGTTGGTTTTTTGGTTTTATTATTGTTATTATGAGTTTTTTTGGTTTTTGTTATTAATTTTTTTTTTTTTCATATTTTTCATATTTATTGTTTGATTTTTTTACTATTTACGACTAAAGTTATACATTTTATGACTAAAGTTATACATTTTATGACCAAAGTTATACAAAAAAAGACTAAAGTTATACAAAAATTGGACTAAAGTTATACAAAAAATTGGACTAAAGTTATACAAAAAATTGGACTAAAGTTATACAAAAATGAACCAGAGTTATACAACAATGTACCAGAGTTATACAAAAATGAACCAAAGTTATTCAAAAAACGACCAGAGTTATACAAAAATTGGACTAAAGTTATACAAAAATGAACCAAAGTTATACAAAAATGAACCAAATGTATTCAAAAAACGACCAGAGTTATACAAAAATGCACCAAAGTTATACAAAAATTGGACTAAAGTCATACAACAATGGACTAAAGTTATACAAAAAATTGGACTAAAGTTATACAAAAATGAACCAAAGTTATACAAAAATGGACTGAGTTATACAAAAATGCACAGAGTTATACAAAAAATTGGACTAAAGTTATACAAAAATGAACCAAAGTTATACAAAAATGAACCAAGTTATACAAAAATGGACCAGAGTTATACAAAAATGCACAAGAGTTATACAAAAATGCACCAGAGTTATACAAAAGTTAGTCCATTTTTGTATAACTTTAGTCCATTTTTGTATAACTTTGGTTCATTTTTGTATAACTTTGGTTCATTTTTGTATAACTCTAGTTCATTTTTGTATAACTTTGGTTCATTTTTTTATAACTTTAGTCCATTTTGTGTATAACTTTGGTGCATTTTTTTGTATAACTTTAGTCTTTTTTTGTATAACTTTGGTCTATTTTTGTATAACTTTGGTTCATTTTTGTATAACTCTGGTTCATTTTTGTATAACTTTGGTTCATTTTTTTATAACTTTAGTCCATTTTTTGTATAACTTTGGTGCATTTTTTTGTATAACTTTAGTCTTTTTTTGTATAACTTTGGTCTATTTTTGTATAACTTTGGTTCATTTTTGTATAACTTTGGTTCATTTTTGTATAACTTTAGTCCATTTTTGTATAACTTTGATGCATTTTTGTATAACTCTGGTACATTTTTGTATAACTCTGGTGCTTTTTTGTATAACTCTGATCCATTTTTGTATAACTTTGGTTCATTTTTGTATAACTTTGGTTCATTTTTTGTATAACTTTAGTCCAATTTTTTGTATAACTTTAGTCCAATTTTTGTATAACTTTAGTCTTTTTTTGTATAACTTTGGTCTATTTTTGTATAACTTTGGTTCATTTTTGTATAACTTTAGTCCATTATTGTCTTAGATGAAAAAAAGTATCTCACAAAAAAAAAACGAGATTTAAAACACGAAATCGAAAAAAAAAAAAATGACGAAATAAACCGAGACGCAAAATCTGGAAAAAAAAAAAAAAAAAAAAAAAACGAGTTTATATAATTACGGCGGTGGTGGAGGTGGCGGTGGATGTGGGCGGTGGGTGGTGTCGGTTGGGATAGTGGTGGGTGGTGGTGAATGAGGAAGAGAGAAATGAATGATTTATTTGGTTTTTTGATTTATTTGGATTTTTTGATTTATTTGGATTTTTTGGGTTTTTTTATTTATTTGGAATTTTTGGGTTTTTTTTTATTTATTTGGATTTTTTGGGTTTTTTATTTATTTGGATTTTTTGGGTTTTTTTTTTTTGAGAGAAGAGAAGAGTGAAATGTGTGAGATGAGAGAGAAATAGGTGGGTAGAAAACAAATATATAGTAAATTAGTGGTTAATTAGGGTGGATTAGTAAAGTGTGTTAATTTGCTTGTATAATGACTTTTGGTGGGTTCATCTCATCCCTCCATCTCCCTCCATCCAATGGCTCACAAAAGACCTTATGGACTCAAATATATAATGGACCTTAGTTGATCCTTCCTCTATATATATATATATATATATATATATATATATATATATATATATATATATATATATATATATATATATATATATATATATATATATATATATATATTTGTATATATATATGTGGCAAGAAAAGAAAAAGGCATGCAACACCCCTCCTCATCATTTAAAGGGGTAGAAAAAGCCGTTGCTAAATAAAAGGGCAATTTGATGTTTTTTCAAAGTGAGTCGCGTTTACACTATTTTTGCAAAATTTGGGAAATCGAGTTGTTGTTAGGGTGTAGACCTTGCTCATTTGTTAAAATAAGAGGAGTACTTTTGAATTTTTCCAATTTGAGTTGGGTTTATGCAATGTTTGCATAGTGTTGGTCTTCAATTCAATGTTAGGGCATAGACGTGTCTCATGTGTTGCAATAAGAAGTGGGATATGATGTGTCAGCAATTCTTGATTTGAACTCCACATGTCCAAACGGTGCTTGCACCAATCCCGTTTCGTCCTACTCCTTAGCCCCGTTACAACCCTTATTTCATGGCTTGTGCATTGTTACATTTTGTATCTCATTTGGACATAGGACGGTCTTACACATTAGATTGTGGGCACGTTCTCACGAGTCGAAGTAAGGGAGTGTTTTGGTTCCTTTTTGTACAAAAACACCCGACATTCTAATGAGAGACGAGTGAAAACCGTGAGGATGTCGTTGACTTAGTCCCCTTAGTCATGGGTCTTTTGGTTGAATCTTGTGTCGGCTTTGTAATTCTCGGAGGTCTAGTCCTTCTTTCCCCTTTCCCGCTCTAGAATCCGTTTCTTGAGCTTTGTTGGACACATTAGGGTTGCCTAGGCCATGCCTAGCGGGTTGGCACCTCCATTGAGACCCTGAGACGGTATTTCTCGACCAAGACCATGTTTTGGAGTTGAAAATTCGCCCACTTAGATGAGGAGGTGGACCATTTTTTGCTAGATGCATTCTATTACTTGCTCTTTATGCTTACATGTTGGATGCATCGCCATTTTCTGCAAGCCCCCACTTGCCTTGCATCGGAATGCATACCTCATTGTATTTCAATGTGAGTAGAAGGGACGTAGAAGTCCCCGTTAATTGCCTATCATCGGATATTATTGCTTTAGCTAGTCTTTTATATTATGGGTCTCGGTTTAGTTTAAATGAGCTTACCCGAGGACGAGTAAGGTTTAAGTGTGGGGAGATTTGATGAGTAGTATTTTGGTAGCTTTTACCCCGCGCTTTTACTTTTATTCAACTCGATTTTGTGTGCAATAAATGTTTAAATAGCTCAATTATTAGTTTTATTAGTTAATTAGTATTTAATAGTTTAATTCTATTTATCGCGAATAAATATATTTGTATGTCGGAATTTAGTTTTAGCTCATTATATATGTTAATTAGTAATTACTAGTTTTATTGTGATAATTGCAAATAACTGTTTTTATATAAGAATTAGTTACTGCGATTAGTTGTGTTCATTTTGTAGGGAACGGATTTGTAAATAAAGGAAGGCAAATCTTGATGTAAGGAAGTCAAGACGGGTCAATGCAAATCACATAGAGCAATATCCTAGGGGAGAAAAGTAAAGTCAATCTTTGACTTTAACCTATAGAAACAAACTCCCTGCATTTCGTCATCGCCGGCAACACCATAATCATCATCAACTCAACTCATAACAACAGCAGCAAAGCCCGACTTCACCATTATCACCTCCAATCCACCATACCAGCCACCATCTCGCCACCACAAGTCGAAACCCAATCAGCCAAACAACCACAAGCAGCAGCTCCGAGCACGGCATCCCGACATCGCCATCAACTCACATCATCGATTCAATCACCTTCCTCCTCGACCTCAACCCAGAAATCAGCCTCCATTAATCTCCACCACAACTCCAACCTAACTCTGTCTGCTCCTCTGCCTCACATCACCACTCGAGAACTCAGGCCAAAACCGAGTCCTATTCATCCATAAATCAAATCACCTGCATTCATTTCACCATTATCACCTTCATCAATACAACCAACCACCATTTTTGCACTCTCCTCTGACCTCCAATCAAAACTCAACCTCAGTCACCACAAATATGAAACCCGACACTTGCAGCCACCGGTTCAGGCGAACCCAGATCCGCCGCCTCTGTCAACTCGAAGCCAAGAACAACCAAGCCACGAGCTGCTTCATCACCTCCACCATCATCGTCGTTTGACACCAGCAGCGACGGGGCATCAAAACCCACATCAATCTAATCTCGCAAATGAGACGCCCTGAGCCAGCCCACCGGCTGCCGCCTCACCAGCTCCCAATCCGCAACAAATCTCAAGATAACTCTCAGCCGGTCAACCGTCTGCTGACACCCTCACCGGCTCTAAATCCTATCAATTTCACCTCAATTTTACAGCGGGTTTTGTGCCGGTGCACAGCCGGCTGCCGGTTAACCGGCATGGACTCCCTTGTCTGCGATTTTGCCTTTTCCCCTTCCCCTTTTTGTTTTGCTTTGCAGTAATTGTGTCGTTTAGCTTGTTATTTATGTCGTGTCTTTTGGTGTTTATTTAGAGTTAGATTATTATTATTATTATTATTATTATTATTATTATTATTATTATTATTATTATTATTATTATTATTATTATTATTATTATTATTATTATTATTATTATTATTATTATTATTATTATTATATTATTATTATTATTATTATTATTATTATTATTATTATTATTATTATTATTATTATTATTAAGTTGTAGTGGTATATTATTATTAGACTACTATAAAATATCACCACACACTTTACCCAAACACCACACTACCAATTAGATTAGAATTAGACTAGAAATTAGACTAGATTATTATTCTCTCTCAATATTTTAGAACCCTAATATTTACTCTCATTTTCATTCAATAAAAAGTTGTAATCTTTCTTCAATTATTAGTTTAATTCTTCCTTTGTTTATGCAAGTTCTTCAATTCTCAATAGTTTACAATTAGTCATTTGGGTTGTATTTGGAAGACAAGAAGAAATTCATCTTCCATTATTATTCAAGCTTGTTACTTTCATCTTTGTTGGTATAATTCTCATCTTTTATTTACATTTACTTCATTGGTTTACATCTTTTATGTTGGTTAATTGTTATTCACTCAAAGTTACAATCTTTATCATGTTTACCATACTCGTTTGTATTTTGTTCCATTTTATTGTTGGATTTTCATTGCTAAACATGTGTGAGTAGTTCTCATCTAGGGCTTAGGGGGATCTCGGGTCTATAATGGGTATGATTTTGGGTTAGAATTATTAGGATTTGGGTGTTTTAATGGTTGTCACTTTCTTGCACGTGAAGTGTTTGTAGAATTGCTCCTATGAAAGTTTGAGTATTTTCTCACATGTTTGGTTATCTTGGTGTCTATACTAGTGGATGAACAATCTTGGTGTGTAGACTATTGGATGATATTTTTGTATGTGTGTGACGAGTTTTAATTAATCACATGAAAGTGGGTTAATGAATTCTAGATGTCCTAAGACATTAGGCTTAATTCCTTGACAATTTGAATCATCTATTTCCTATTTTTGCCTTGTTTCATGCCCAATAACCCGAGTGAACCCGAAAGCTCTAGTCTTTCTCTATTGATCAATTACAATCTTATTTAGTTAAATTTTATATTTATTTGCACCTTAGTTTACCATTAATCAAACCTCCTTCATTTATTAGGCTAAATTGGGACTATAACATACTAAGTATACACCCCCGCCATCTTTGTGTTCGACACCCGACTAAATACTACTTTTATTTGGATTTATAAATTGTTTTTAATAAGGGAAGTGACGACAAATCCCTTATATCACTAAGATTCACAATATAAGGTCTTAGATTCACAACTAAGCAAACTAAACAAACATATATGGTTCATATAATTAACTTTTCACCGTGACGGAGCATCTATTATAAGGTTCAGATAATCATGTCTAAGTTTCACAAACTGAAGTCTCAGATTCCCATAAACAAAAACATAGACATCGGATTCACATCAATAAAAACACAGACATTACACCGCGACTAACTGACTATTACAAGGTTCACAATGTCATCTTGAAGTTTTAATCAATCAACTTCTACATTCACAAAGTTAGGTAACATATTCACAAGATCGACTCAAATCATAACTTAAACCTCGCAAAACAATAAAATAACTTGCCTCTTAAGAATGATAAATATCAGATTAGATGTTTATTTGGTTTTATATTGTGTGTGACGATGATTTAATGTGTGTAAGTTGTGTATGGTGAAGGTTGTGTTGCAAGTTTTAAGCTTTGAGGGTTTATGTTGTTAGTGATTATAATGTGTTGCAGTTGGTAAGCCGAGGTGCATTGTAGGAAGTTTCTCATCAGACAAACTCATAAGCTTGAAAATTTTCGGATTTGCAAATATATGTTTAATTTGTGAAGTTTTCGGTTTTTAAGATTCAAAAAACAAAGCCTAAGATTCACAAGATAAGAGAAATAGCAAAATAGGAGATTTTAACAACTTATGACAAGTCTCACAAAATACACATATAAGTTCACAAAAGAAGCTCTATGATTCACAAAATCGCCTTCAAGATTCACAACATCGAAACAAATAATCCGCAAAATTTCACAAATTAAAATTGAAATAGAAAACAATAACTAGAGCTTCAATAAAAGAAATATTTATTTCAATAGCACTATTATCATCAACCATTGTGATATCTACAATCTCCAAAGCAATTAGAGCTGCAAAATCGTCAAAAACTATGTAATAAGTAGTACGAAATCGCTAGGTAAAGGAAATCGCGCAATCAACATCAATTTCAAATGTTATATTTACGAAATCGTTCAATTTGATCAAATTTGAACCTAATATCATCATTTTATTATTGAATTAACAAAATTATATGAGTATATTCAATTTTTATCAAAATTATGAAATTACCTTCAAATTAATCGAATAAAATCTTTTGAAATTGATCAAATCACGATATTATTGTTGTAGCTTATTGATCGGCAAATCGCTGCAATTGGAATCTACAAAAATCGCTGCAATTGATTAGTTTATGGATAGATTTGGGTGTGATGGCTGCAATTTGATGAATCGTTGTAGTTTATCGATGAAGAATATGAGTCGTTGTGTTTGTTTGTTTATTTTATATATATAAAATAGTTGGGCCAAATTTTCAGCCCAAATTGAATGACTCGCGCTAACAGTCTCTCCAGGTCTAATGAAGGAATTTGGTGAGGCCGGCCGCCTCGCCATATTTAACAGCCTCACCGGATCCGGCCTCCATATTTATCTAGCCAGAATTGGGATCTGGTGAGAACCACCAACATAATGAGAACTGTGAGAACTCCACCTTATGAATATTTTTTTTACAAAATAACAACATATTCGGACTCGGCATAGAATTTTATGGCTAGATAACATACTTCTTGGTCCAAAAAGTATAAATTATTGATGGAAATCGAGTCGAAATACATTTTATTAATTTTCATGCACCTGCTACTCATTTTCATGTATCTAACAATTTTCATGCACCTAAAACTCGTTTTCGTGCAGTTAGAGCCTGTTATTTTCATGCACCTAGTACTCATTTTCATGCATATAACAATTTTCATGCACCTAGTATACGTTTTCGTGCATCTATAACCATTTTAGTATACCTAATTATACTTTTTTACATTAAGTTTATATTTTGTTAATACAATCAATAAAGTTTGTTTAGCTATACTAAAAATGTGTTTGAATAAACTAAACTAAGGGTAAATGATCCATCAAAACTTTCGGAACAAGATTTGATGATGATTTAGTAAGGGTTCTCACGGTTCTCATTATGTTAGTGGTTCTCACCGGATCCTGACCATATATATATATATATATATATATATGTATATATATATATATATATATATATGTATATATATATATATATGTATATATATATATATATATATATATATATATATATATATATATATATATATATAGGATAAATTACAAATAACCACCACGTATTTGCACTTTTTTACAAATTACCACCATGTATTTACGTTTTAACAAATAACCTCCGAACTTTCACGTATACTCCTCCCAATCACCACCATATTTTTAACCCGAGTTTCGTTTTTCTTATTTTTTGACTCGTTAAACGATGTACCCAAATTACCCAAATTACCCTCCTATACTACAACACTAATTACGCCAAATAAATTTAATTTGGTTTCCCAATTAAATAACCCTAAATCCCCAAATTCATTTCATAAATTTTCCCAATTCATTATCTTATGTCAGCTTCTCAAATTCATTTCATAAATTTCTTTTCTAAATTGAATCGTTTACCATTCCACACTTTATTCCACAAATCTCTTCTTCATCCATTATTTTCTTCATTCAATTCTGATTTTGTTTTACCCAACTCTCCATTTGCTCAATCCTTCTCATCTTTCATAAACCCAAACTCTAATCCTAATCTTAATCCTAATGCCCCAATTTGGGATTTTAAAACAATATGTACTGTCGTTAAAAGCCCAAATATTATCGACGCACTTGAAAATATTCAATTTCAACCTTCTCCATCGCTTTTGTTGTCCATCTTTAAGCGCTTCGAATCGTCGCCTAAGCTTATTTTTTCTCTACTCAAATGGGCAGACAAACGACCTTGGTATTAATATTCTCCTTCAGTCTTTAATTCAATGGTGAATAACCTTGCAAAATCTGGTGAATATAAGTGGCCATTGATGGTATTACTTAATATTCTCAAGAATAGTGATGAGTCTGAGTTTATTCCAGCCGAGTGTTTCGGTTTTTTCACTAAGGGATGATAAGCTAAAGAATTGGGGAGATTTATGAAATGAATTTGGGGATTTGGGGTTATTGAATTAGGGAAACAAAACTAATTGTATTTAGGGTAATTAGTGTTTTAGGATAGGAGGGTAATTTGGGTAATATGGGTACGTTGTCTTTTAAAGAGTAGGAAAATAAGAAAAACGAAACTCGGGTTAAAAATACGGTGGTGATTGGGGAGTATACTTGAAAGTTTGGGGGTTATTCGTAAAAACGCAAATACAAGGTGGTAATTTGTAAAAAAGCGCAAATACATGGTGGTTATATGTAATTTATCCATATATTTATCATTTCTGGCGGTTTTGTCTCTTTTTTCAGAATGCATACAATGAGGAGATGAGTCAACCATTGCCACCTGGATAATCTCCCGACGAGATCCGGTCGTACTACAAGGCTGTCAAGGACTTTGACAAGAAGAACCAGGTATTTGGGACCGGAGAAAAAGGGACCGAAGTATGGTATGATTCTCCTACTAACAAAACTGGTCGCTTATCTTTTTCTTATGCTCCTAGCATGATTTCACAGCTTTCCGCCCAAATGAATGATGAGCGAGCCGCTCGACTAGCTCTTGAAGAAACTGTTTGTCAACAGGCTGAACAAATGGCGGCAATGCAAAAGTCTTGGGCTGATATGCAAGCATCTCAACCGCCAAACACGTGGTCATAATTCAATCCACATGGTCGAGACGACTTTGCGGATGATGGACACGGGTTTGGAGGTAGTTTTATTTCATCTATAGGTTAGAGCATTTAGGATAGAGCCTTTAGTTAGGTTAGTATTGTCGTCTAGTAGGGAGTATGAAAAAACATTAGTGATTTGTGTTTAACTAGTAAGACAATGTACGAATTTGACCGACTTTTTATGTAAAAAAATTGCGTTCAATTTTCTTTTGTTGCCTCTCTTGATTCCCGCAATTGCGGTCGACGTGAAAATGGATTCCCGCTTGGCGGTCGACGATTGTATATGTGTTTTGCATGTTTTGAAACGATGAAAATACGCATCGTGGCTGTACTTGAAACGATGCAAATACGCATCGTGGCTGGGCAGCAAGCTGCTAATTCCAGCCACTGCATTTTAATAATCCTGACGGAAGTCAAACCTCAACTGACTTTCCTGACGGAATTTCCAGGCATAGAATTTCCATTTTCTAGAAATTGCCACGTGTGACGGTCCTAACGGAAATTCCGTCAGGAATGTCAAACATTCTTTGACTTTGCTGACGGAATTTCCGTCAGAGGCCGTTTTTTTCAAAATTTCAAATCATTTGCCAAAATTGTCACGTGTCCTCGTCCTGACGAAAATTCCGTCAGTATTTCATTTTACTGACGGAAATTCCATCAGTCACCTATTGTTAACGGACGCTGGTAATTCCGTCAGTGATCCGTCAGTAATTGCCTTTTACTGACCGAAATTCCGCCAGGACAGTGTTTTTAGTGACGAAAATCGCTGACGCTGATTCCTGACGGAATGTCCGTCAGGAAATGGAAATACCGACGGAAAATCCGTCAGTAAGGGCGGATTTTTGCCGTTAGTATCCCGCGTTTTCGTAGTAGTGATGACTACAATTAAAAGGAGAACAATACAAAATAACAAGCTGAAAATTTGCATGCTAAAGCTTGGCATGTGACATGAAAGGGATGGCTTTGAAGGCTTGTATTGGAAGTTGTTACTCCTTAATTATGGCAGCAACTTTAGGGAACAATAAAAGGACCATATGATGTCATTTGGTCTTGGAATCTTTGCAATTGCACCACACATTATTGCCTAGCAAGTACACGAACAACAACCAGTAGGTACATTGATGGTTTCAAATTAAACCTCGCAAGTGCACGGTTTGTCATCGTGCAAAATTGAGGGTTGATCCCACAAGGATCTAGGAAGACTACTAATTGTTTTAATCTTTAAGTTTAGCTAAGTCGACAAAATTTAGATGAGATTATTAATCTAACAACTAAACAAACCAAAATGAAATGCAGTTTAACAAGAGAAGGAAAAATGAGCAAGATAAGATTAAGTTGTAAATCAAATGATTAAAAGGCCTAGAGCTCGGTTCTTCCACAACAATTGGTAATTCCACATCACGATTCCCTAGGCTAATTATTTGGGGTAGACAAGAAAGGAGGAGATGGCTCTAATTCACCTAGAACCTCCCTCTCAGGTTCGCAATAGGACACTAGCACTACCCACCAACCCCCCCCCCCCCCCCCCCCTCTCGGGTTCGAAGGTCGGAATCCTTAGCTTAACATCCGGCTCCCCCAAAAATATGCATTTTCCCAAGGTAGCCTAACATTGGCTAAGGTCATTAAGCCCCCATCGAATTCCGGGTCATCCCACTCCTCCTCTCGGAGGTCGATTTCAAACACTAGCCTAGAGGTACCCTCCCTTGGTTCTCCCTTTCGGTTTCAACCTAGGTTAGCAATAGGATCAAATTCCGGGTACCCGATTCCCGACCTAACCAACTCTCGTTGGTGAACAAGGGTAAAAAAAACAACATTACCCAAAGTCGACCCATAAATCAAGTCAATCCTCTAGTCTATCCTTACCAATCTCTCCCAACAATTAGTCTCTATGTGAATCAATCAATGGAATTACTCATGTTGGATTAAACCGAGTCCTAGTGAAAGACTACTTACTAATCATGGTTCTTAAGACAAAAGACACAATAAATATGGATTCTTTAAGCATAAACATGGTGGGAGAATAAATTCTACTACTAATCATGCAATAAACCAACAAAATTGTGAGGAAAGACAAGTTAGTCTAAGATGGGTGAGGATTAAACCAAAAGACACAAACTTTAACACAAGAATCCAAAATATTCAATCTTTGGGTGAAAACAACAATGGTGAACAAGGAGAAGATGAACAAGAGAGAGAAAAACAACAATCAAACAACAAAGAGAAGAATTCTAACATAAACAATTAAACAAAACTTAAGAGAAAGCAAATGTAAACAAATGAAACTAAGGAGAGAAATTGTACCAATTCAATAGCAAAGAAAGGAACTTGGATTGAAATAAGAAAGGAGAAACCTTCAATCTTTTTATAACCCAATTTCTAGTACTAATAATGAAGTAATTAATGAAGAACTTGTTCTAATTAAGGAAGGATTAGCAAACTAATTAGGAGAGATTCAAACTTGGTAAGCAAAAATATAGATCTAGGGTTGTGTGTCAAAATGAATTAGGGGAAGGGTATTTAGGGCATTAGTAATAGACAACCCTTTAAGAGGTTTGTTCTCATGCCACATAAGCTAATATACAAACTCATTTACCTACAAACCTCCTACCAACAAGAAATAAATCTCTTCAAGGTTTATATCATGGCCCACTATACTTTTTCTCCTCTCACATTCTCTCTCCACAAACCTGGTTACTAATTTGTAACCCCTCTCATCCATGAACCTCAACACTCATCACCAACAATTAAAGGTTTGTTGACAAACCTCTAAAATTATGGACATGTCATCCTACAAACCTCTTGATGAACCTCTATTGCTAATGCCCTTATAGTTTTACAAACAAATGGGCCGAAAATTACAAGGAAATAGAAATGCGGGAAAAAGGGGTCTCGACCGGTTGACCGGCCGCTGGTCCTGGACCGGCACAAAACCCGCTGTAACTTTCAGCCAAAATTGAGTTGCTAGGTATGATGAGCCGGTCAACCGGCTGCCGACTCTGAAAGTTTGTCAGGAGGGACTCTCAGCCGGTTGACCGGCTGCCGGCCGACCGGCTGGGAGCCCTTTTTCGCCTATCTTCAATCTTCTTTCCCATACTTGTCCCGTGATTTTCTTAGCTAGCTTCTTTCGTCCTCTCGGGTCCCAAACCTGCATGAAAAGATATAAACTTGTAGTGCGGGACTAAAGCTACAAAATGCAAGCTAAAGAGGTCAAAACCGTCTAAATTTAGGACAAAATGTATAGGGAAGGAGGAGGAAAGTGAGGCCAAATGACCACTCATCAAACATCCCCACACTTAGCTCTTACTCGTCCCCGAGTAAGCCTAAAATCAATATGCAAGGTGAAACTATGGCAAGTATAAAGAGTGCGTGCACAATATAAGCATCACTCAATTATTCTACTATATAAGTCGATCGAGTATTAGCGCACTCAACGCCCTTTCAACTCCCGAAGTTGTGCTTATGAGGTAAAGCACGACTCAAGAGGCAAGTGAGGTCTTATAATAAAAATGTGATGCATCCAATCATATAAGCACGAAAGCAAGTAATAGAATGCATCTAGCAAAAAATGGTCCAGTTCCTCATCTAAGTGGCCGAATTTTCAGCTCAAAAACATGGACTCGGTCGGGAAATACCGTCTCAGGGTCTCAATGGAGGTGCCAACCCCCTAGGCATGGCCTAGGCAACCTTAATGTGTCCAGCAGAGCTCCAGAAATGGATTCTAGAGCGGGATAGGGGAAGGAAGGACTAGACTTCCGAGAATTACAAAGCCGACACAAGATTCAACCAAAAGACCCATGACTAAGGGGAGCTAAGCCAACGACATCATCAATGTTTTCACTCGTCTCTCATTAGAATTCCGGGTGTTTTTGTACAAAAAGGAACCAAAATGTAAATACCTCATTTCTGCACCTTCCGCAAACCACCCGGTGATGATTGGGCCGCATGTTTGGTACGCGGAACGATTTGTGACAGTTCGTAAGTTTATCGTCAAGTGATTGCTCAAACACTGATGTCTACCTCTTAGTTGTCATCTACGCACCGATACGGTCGTTTTGATATTAATTAGAGTACATTTGGAGTCTGGGCCTAAAACAGTCTTCATTTTCTGATAACCGCTAAATCCCGAGTCAGAATGTTCTGGAATGTTCCGGATATTTCTATTCCATATTTTATAAATCTTTCACAATCTTTTATTCTTTGGTAAAGTATTTCCCGTAATATTCATACAAAATATTAAGGAAAATAAGATTATCCCGTCCTTCCATAAACCAAACACGGAAATATTTCTTCCACAGGAGAAAACCACTTGGGAACAGACGTAGCAGGTGCTGCGCCTCTTCCAAGAGATGCAGTGACTGTTGCGCCTCTTCCCAGGTCCTTTTCTGCGTATTTTTTTGTATCTTTTTCATATCTTTTCGAGATTCACTTCCAAAGTCTCTCCGAAAACCCTATTCCTTCACGTGATTAGTATAAATAGGAGCCTTCGCTCCTCATATTTCTCACGCGAGTGTCCGCCCTTCTCTTCTCCCTTTGCATTCTAGACCACGTTCTTACTTTTTGGCGTCTACGTGCTTGAACATTCGACCACATAAGCTCGGATCCTTCTGAGTACCAGCCTCGTTTGCATGACCGACCAATTTGACCAACTCCACATCAATCAACTTAATTAATCTTAATCGTTTTCCTCTTACGAGGGCACTTTCGTTACATTCGAGTCGAGCATCACTAATCGTAAACTTAGTTCATCTCGTTTTGTTAAACATGTAAGTCTGAGGGTGTAAATCACTCTTTTATTTATTGTTATTTACTTTTTGTATCAATAATGTAAGGTTTATGTCGAAAATACTTGTTAAAACCGATTCCTAAAACCCTGCTTTAAAACCCTTTTTACGGATTACCAGAAGATAACCGTCGAGAAAGGACGCAGCAACTGCTGCGCCTCTTAGAAGAAGCGCAGTATCTGTTGTGCCTCTTCGTGAGGCTGCCTGTAATACCCCGTATTTTTATATAATAAATTAAATGGATATTATTATAAATTAATCGTTATACAATTTATATTACTAATTATGTCGGGTAAATGTTAGTCGATAATTACGTTAAGCTATCGTGAGTTAATTGAGACGGGTTTATAAGAAATACGAATTGTGAGCTGACCCATTTAAGTTGGCCCAATATATGTTCAGCCCATTAAACCCTAAAGCCCATTTAACCCTTAACCCTAAACCATAACCCTAATAGTGCCCTAACCCTAACCCTAACAGTCCCCTAACCCGCCTCCCTCGTCTCACACTCCCTCAGCCGCCTCCCTCCTTTCTTCAGATCCAAACACCATCTTTCACGCAATTCGAGAGAGAGAGAGAGAGAGAGTGGCTGTTGACGGTGCAGCAAGGACGAGCAAGGGACTATTGTCGACGACCTAGGGTGGCCGTGGTGGCTGTTGTGGTGGCAGGAAGGTAAGAACGCAACTCACTTCCTCTGTTTTTCTTCTTTCTGTCGGGTTTTTGTGGGAGGGTGCGTGTCTGTTAGAGGTGTTTCTGGTGGTGGTTGTCGGGGTATATGGGTAGAGTGGTAAGGGACGAGTGAAATGGTGGTGGTTATGGTGGTTTTAGGTGGTGCTAGTGGCGGTGAGAGGTGGCGCGACGGGGGTGCGAACGGGTTTTATACACGGGTTTCAGGCGGGTTTAGATGGGTAGCTTTGGGGTGGTGCCACCGTCGACTAGGGGGAGGTCGACAAGGCGGTGCTAGGTTGTCTGTGTTCGTGGGCTGACGGCGAGCAAGGGCGTGGTGGTTTGGCAGGGGTAAGGTTGTTGGTTGCGGTGGTGGTAAAAGGAAAACAGGGGGTGTTTGGTGAGCCGTGGTGGTGAACCAGGCCAAATGGCGGCCATGGTTGGACTCGCCGGCGGCAGTCGACCCCAGTGGGGGCGGCCGTTGGTGGCTGGGGCAGAGTGGGGGTTTGGTCAGGTGGTTGTCACGGTGGTGAGGTGGTGCGTGGGGTTGTGTGAGTGAGTGTGAAGGGACGGTGGTTGTGGACGGGTTGTGTTTGTTTTGAAACGGGTTTTTTATTAGTTTAATCGTTATAATTCGTTAATCGGTCGTAATCTTAATTTATTTAAATTAATTCCCGAGTTATTCAAAATGTTGAAGACGGGTTTTGAGTCGGGTTGTTGAATTGTTCAAATGTTTGATTCGGGTTTTCTTAACCGTATAATTATTTAACCTTTTATTTATCATATTAGTTATTTAATTTATTCCCGAGTCATTCAACTACTTTATTTAATTTAATCCACGAGTCGTTTAAATATCTAGAGATGGTTTTTGAGTCGGGACTGGTTAAAGTGGAAAGTTACTATATCGGGAAAGTTTCTATTTTAGGAAGTTCTATTTTTAGTAGCTTCTTCTTTGGGAGATTTCTATGTTTAGTAATTAGTAATTATAAATATTATAATTATTTTAGGTGACGGATTCGTGAAGGATCGATAATCAAATTCATTGCTTTATTTTCCTGGATCGCTTAAACCGCTTAATTGGAATTCTTTGGCACTTTGAGGTAGGGAAATACACTTGTCCTATTATCGTTGTTGTTGAATTGTGTTGACTTGATTCGTGATTGTTGATTTACGTTATGATTCATATACGGAAAGGTGATTGACTGTATTGATCGTGTTGAGTTTGTTATCACAACATTCGGTAGCTGGCATGATTTCATTCATTAATATACATATTGTGTTGCATTACTACTGTTGAGCATTTCATATGCATTGGAGTTGGAGGATGGTGTAGGAGTGGCGATGTTGAGATACGATGTGGGTTGTGATAAGGCCCAGGCGGGTTCTGTAGGACTTGCCCTGGTGTCCTCAGCTGCGAGCTGGCAGATCGGCTACGGTCGATATATATAGTCTACCGGGGATCGGTATGGCTGGGTTGTCCGGGTTATGAGATATGAGAAATGAGATATGAGTTGAGATGGAGATGGAGGTGACGGAGGATCATGCATATCATATTTTGTTGTTTAATTGTTTTCCCTACTCAGCTTCGGTGACCCCGTGTATTCGTGTACGCTGTGATGATCCAATTATTGGGAGCAGATTGACAGTATTTCGAGACTGATGGGAGCTGGCCGGGAAGAGAGCTTGGATGACGGACTTAGTGCCTAGCCCACCTTAGTCTTATTAGTAGTTTTATCGGACTTTATCTTTTGGTCATATTTTTGGAGGCTTGTTTTAATTCCATTGTAATCACTATAAACATTTTAATAAAGTACCGTGTTTCTTTCCTTTGTATCTACTTGCCTCGGGTTTCGAGATGGTAACACCGTCATTTATCTGAGGAGTCCTAGTTCAGGCCCTTAAATAAATGGGGGTGTTACAAAGTGGTATCAGAGCGAACGATCCTCAGGCCTAAACCAATGAACCCAATGAACATAGGAAGAGTCTAAATAAAATGAACCCCGGGATAGAACTGTTAGGAGCACACTAAGGTAAGGTATGAGTTAGGGGCCCCCTCACACCGAACCCCGCCCTCTCGGTTTGACCCGGAAACCCCGAGTGTATATGAGAGAAAGGGTAGCAAAGTTGCTTGAGGTTGAACATGAAATTCCTATATCGTTGCCTAAGTGTTAACTGATTGATACATTGATTATTGCATAACCGAGTGATGTATACCTTGCGACCCATATATTCTAACCATTCTACAGGGCAACGCTACGGTAAGTATTTTGTATGAATGATGACGTGAGCATATGATGTTGTAGAAATGAGAAATAAAATTTTCGAGTTCAGGTTAATAATCAATGAATTGTTGTGGTAGCCGTGAGTATGAAAATAATTGCGAGTCAATGATAGTTACCTAGTTGGATGTTGAATGATGTGTTGATTGTACTATTATGCCTAGTAATATGCGGTTATGTGATCCCGAAGCCATGCTAGTATAGTATTGTGATAGTAATTAGAAACACTGTTGAATTGCATGTTTTAGTCATAGCAATCGTGATTTAGATGTAAGGAGTGGATCGAGATGCGAAGGGATTCTACGGGATAGATGTTTGCAAAAGTACAGTGTGAGATTTAAGTTAGGATGAGTTAGTATCGATAGTATGGTTGTAAGAGTTTGAAACGTAGAAAATGAATGACCTAGTGCTGAAACACGTTGTATGATTTTACTCTCGACTTGATCTTACTGCCATTTCTTTTCTGTTTATTGCCTAGGGATGAAAATTTTATGAGAGATAGCCTCATGAGTTAGTGTTCATTTGGCGTTGGTTTCATGCTTATATGATATACGGATTAGGAGTAATAAATATTTTAGTGGGCTGTGGTCGGGAGTTCCTGCAAAGATGATGTTTTGACCAACGATTTTGTAAAAATCCTCATTTAAATTGTGTTAATAATTTTTGCATAATTCCAACTCCATCGATCAGAAGATTCGCATATGTTTTCAAATTAACAAACCACGAAAATTCTTGATGTCTTTATATTAAACGGTAGGTTTTGCAAACTGACCCAAGTCTTGGACCAATTGCTGTCACATGTTTGTTTGGACCAACTGAGTTGTAAAATTCCTTAAAAATGAAATTTTTGTGTTTTGTACCTCATTCTTTTTCCCCTGTGTTTTAACTCTCCGTGTTTTATAAAAATAATATGAATCAAGTTTTAATCGGACGGTTATTTATTCGTGATCTTTGAAAGTTACAACGTGAAACATGACTTGTAAAATGTGCGTTCTAGGTTGAGTTTCATGCAGTTGTTTGAATAATTCATGAGCCTTAGTAATGTGAATTTATAATGCTTTATATGACGATAGTAGTACGCATGTTCAGTAGTTATGTATCTTAACAAGTGATAAAATTAAAACTTAGTTGATAACATTGTTGGCATGATAGCGTGAGTAAAATTGGATAACTTAAATTGATTCTTAATCAAGGGTGAAATATTTTATACGAATCCAGTTGTTGCATATTTTATGTATGTTTGGCATGTTGTACTATCTCTAGTATGTTCATCATATTTGCATGATGGTCGGATATATATAAATATAAAACTATGTTGTCATACCTTGGTAAAGTTGATGGCGTTAAAAGTTAATTGATTGTTCTAATATCCACGCATGAATAATTATAATAATTATGTCTAAATGTTTACACATGGATGGTAGTAATGAGTATGTCTAAATGTTCACACATGTAGGATGCATCTGAGTTTTTAATGTCTTTCATATGAGTTGTGTGCCCATAATTATATTTATTACCTTCATCGCGTTAAATTATTTCAGTTGGACCTATACCTATAACATGATAATAAACAGTGTTGTTATTCCTTATTGAATATGTTCGTTATTACAATGTCATAAAATGCTAAAGTGAGTCTTGCAAATGTATGGGTGTGATATAAAGGAAACTAGTGGATATAACACGACAATTGGCATACCTATATTCTCGAGTCGTTACTACCGATTATATTATAATAGAGATTGTTATGATAACTATGCTGACAATTATAATAAGATA
Organism: Silene latifolia; assembly: GCF_048544455.1. Taxonomy (NCBI): domain Eukaryota; kingdom Viridiplantae; phylum Streptophyta; class Magnoliopsida; order Caryophyllales; family Caryophyllaceae; genus Silene; species Silene latifolia. The sequence goes on along the minus strand of NC_133537.1, from coordinate 25,847,658 downwards.
ACCCTTTGATGATTCACATGATATGCATTGGTTTAAATGATAAGTCATTATAGTTACATTTAATTGAGCCTACGAGTTGCCTAATTATTCAATCATGCAAATCAGAGAAGTTGTTCAAGTTGCTAATCTTTTATCATAACTAGTGTTATACAAGTATATGATGGCAAGTATATATGTTTAAACTATTTATACAATATCTCTTGTTTTGCTGAAAATGAATTATACTAAGTTCTTTGGACACAATTGAATGATATGGTTGCTAAAATGTGAAACATAGGTGTGATATGGAAGTAATGTTGTCGTTGTCATTGATCATATGTAGTTACTTTTATTGGGAAACATGTTTTCAGAATTGATATCGTGCAAACAATTTTTATAATTTAAAATATGAATTATGAGTATGTTGTTGATTGCTTAAATTCATCGACCTAATTCGTGACCTAAACCAGTGAGTGAGTAAATGGTTGTATGGACATGTCAATAAGATCCTGTGATTGTGATAGATAGTAGTGGTAGATCTATTTCTGTGATATGTTTACAAATGTGAGAAGTTCTTAAATTGTTTTGTTGAATTTGCTCTCGCTCGTTCATAGTCTATAATTGATCATCAAATTTATTAGTTGTGAAACCGTGTAAACCATGTTTCCTTTCTTTATGTTCTTTTGGTTGATGTTGTGTTTTTAAGTTACGCATGAGCTAGTAATGAATGTTACGTGTTGACAATCAGTTAATTCCTTAATAAAACCTTGTTTCGACCTTAATTTTGATGCGCAGTCTCCTATCATGTATTCTTTCCTGTCACGTGTGGTTGATAATGATTTTGTTGCATAGGTATATGAAAATTTGAAAAGAGGTTACGAGGACGTAACCATGTTTCTAGTCGGGTAGGATTGTAAAATCTTAATGTTTATATTGCACTTAATTGTAGATTGTAGTTTTGATCAAGTTGATGTTTCGTTGTAGGGTACCTATGCAAATGAGTTCTATATGTTTTGTTCCTACTTCTGTTGGTTGATGTGTAAAAGGAGAGTGTGATTAAACCACCGATATTGAGTTATGAGTTGTGGGGCCTTTGTGCCGAGTTACGTTTGCGGTCCAGTGAGACCATGGTTATTGAGTTACTTGAGTTTGAGATTGGAATTTAGATGGAAGATGACGGTGTTCTCAGGTGATTATTTAGTTGTTATACATTTGTGTTACCAGGTAGTTATTAGTTATAGTTAATTGGGTAAAGTAAAGACGAGTTAAACTTCGGGACGAAGTTTATTTTTAAGAGGGCAGAATGTAACATTCCGTATTTATTATGTTTAATTGATGTGTCAAAAGTGTGTGTTAACCATGTTAGAAATGCGTGACGTCCGTAAGTACGATATACAATACCATTTTGAGGTTTGGGTATGGGAGCGAACTTCGGGACGAAGTTCATTTTAAGGGGGGAAGACTGTAATACCCCGTATTTTTATATAATAAATTAAATGGATATTATTATAAATTAATCGTTATACAATTTATATTACTAATTATGTCGGGTAAATGTTAGTCGATAATTACGTTAAGCTATCGTGAGTTAATTGAGACGGGTTTATAAGAAATACGAATTGTGAACTGACCCATTTAAGTTGGCCCAATATATGTTCAGCCCATTAAACCCTAAAGCCCATTTAACCCTTAACCCTAAACCATAACCCTAATAGTGCCCTAACCCTAACCCTAACAGTCCCCTAACCCGCCTCCCTCGTCTCACACTCCCTCAGCCGCCTCCCTCCTTTCTTCAGATCCAAACACCATCTTTCACGCAATTCGAGAGAGAGAGAGAGAGTGGCTGTTGACGGTGCAGCAAGGACGAGCAAGGGACTATTGTCGACGACCTAGGGTGGCCGTGGTGGCTGTTGTGGTGGCAGGAAGGTAAGAACGCAACTCACTTCCTCTGTTTTTCTTCTTTCTGTCGGGTTTTTGTGGGAGGGTGCGTGTCTGTTAGAGGTGTTTCTGGTGGTGGTTGTCGGGGTATATGGGTAGAGTGGTAAGGGACGAGTGAAATGGTGGTGGTTATGGTGGTTTTAGGTGGTGCTAGTGGCGGTGAGAGGTGGCAGCGACGGGGGTGCGGAACGGGTTTTATACACGGGTTTCAGGCGGGTTTAGATGGGTAGCTTTGGGGTGGTGCCACCGTCGACTAGGGGGAGGTCGACAAGGCGGTGCTAGGTTGTCTGTGTTCGTGGGCTGACGGCGAGCAAGGGCGTGGTGGTTTGGCAGGGGTAAGGTTGTTGGTTGCGGTGGTGGTAAAAGGAAAACGGGGGTGTTTGGTGAGCCGTGGTGGTGAACCAACGGCCAAATGGCGGCCATGGTTGGACTCGCCGGCGGCGATCGACCCCAGTGGGGGCGGCCGTTGGTGGCTGGGGCGAGTGGGGTTTGGTCGGTGGTTGTCACGGTGGTGAGGTGGTGCGTGGGGTTGTGTGAGTGAGTGTGAAGGGACGGTGGTTGTGGACGGGTTGTGTTTGTTTTGAAACGGGTTTTTTATTAGTTTAATCGTTATAATTCGTTAATCGGTCGTAATCTTAATTTATTTAAATTAATTCCCGAGTTATTCAAAATGTTGAAGACGGGTTTTGAGTCGGGTTGTTGAATTGTTCAAATGTTTGATTCGGGTTTTCTTAACCGTATAATTATTTAACCTTTTATTTATCATATTAGTTATTTAATTTATTCCCGAGTCATTCAACTACTTTATTTAATTTAATCCACGAGTCGTTTAAATATCTAGAGATGGTTTTTGAGTGGACCGTTAAAGTGGAAAGTTACTATATCGGGAAAGTTTCTATTTTAGGAAGTTCTATTTTTAGTAGCTTCTTCTTTGGGAGATTTCTATGTTTAGTAATTAGTAATTATAAATATTATAATTATTTTAGGTGACGGATTCGTGAAGGATCGATAATCAAATTCATTGCTTTATTTTCCGGACTGCTTAAACTGCTTAATTGGAATTGCTGGCACTTTGAGGTAGGGAAATACACTTGTCCTATTATCGTTGTTGTTGAATTGTGTTGACTTGATTCGTGATTGTTGATTTACGTTATGATTCATATACGGGAAGGTGATTGACTGTATTGATCGTGTTGAGTTTGTTATCACAACATTCGGTAGCTGGCATGATTTCATTCATTAATATACATATTGTGTTGCATTACTACTGTTGAGCATTTCATATGCATTGGAGTTGGAGGATGGTGTAGGAGTGGCGATGTTGAGATACGATGTGGGTTGTGATAAGGCCCAGGCGGGTTCTGTAGGACTTGCCCTGGTGTCCTCAGCTGCGAGCTGGCAGATCGGCTACGGTCGATATATATAGTCTACCGGGGATCGGTATGGCTGGGTTGTCCGGGTTATGAGATATGAGAAATGAGATATGAGATATGAGTTGAGATGGAGATGGAGGTGACGGAGGATCATGCATATCATATTTTGTTGTTTAATTGTTTTCCCTACTCAGCTTCGCGGCTGACCCTGTGTATTCGTGTACGCCTGTGATGATCCAATTATTGGGGAGCAGATTGACAGGTATTTCAGAGACTGATGGGAGCTGGCCGGGAAGAGAGCTTGGATGACGGACTTAGTGCCTAGCCCACCTTAGTCTTATTAGTAGTTTTATCAGACTTTATCTTTTGGTCATATTTTTGGAGGCTTGTTTTAATTCCAGTTGTAATCACTATAAACATTTTAATAAAGTACTGTGTTTCTTTCCTTTGTATCTACTGCCTCGGGTTTCCGAGATGGTAACACCGTCATTTATCTGAGGAGTCCTAGTTCAGGCCCTTAAATAAATGGGGGTGTTACACTGCCGCAGTTCCTGCTTCCTTTCTTCTTCCTTCGTCCTCTGTCAATTCGTCGTTCATTATTTGTCTTCGTTTGTTCTTCAATTCCTTGACATAATAGCTTAATAATTCCACATGTACACTATATATCATTCGTTAGCATGAAATTTAATCATTAAATTCGACTTAAATCCCTTATAATCCAATATTTGCGGGTTTTCATCATTAAAATCAATCCGGGTTGTAGAAATTCGATTTGTTCATATTGAGTTTCTGGAATTCGACCTTTGATATATTTCCATCTGTCTATTGTCGCATGCGTCATTAGTTCGTCATTAATTCATCATGTTCAATCTATTTAGTTCACCTATGTCACTAATCAATCTTTCATCCATGTAAATAATTCGTTTGTATTCGTCTCATCCATGTTTTATTGCTTTTATGACTCTTTCATATGTAATTAAATTATTAAATCACTTCTATCCGAGTTAATATCATAATCAATCCTTAAAATCATCAATTAACATTAACGATTTGCAGTTCCGGCTTCACAGCCAGAACTCACCCTTGGAACAGACGCAACAACTGTTGCGCCTCTTCCAAAGGGCGCTGTCCTGCTGCGCCTGTTCCAGGTTGATTTCTGTCTCTGAACTCCCTTTCTGCCTTGGCCTAGTTTAATTAGTTTACGTATAATCTACTATTAACCGTATTATCGCCTACTGATTTGTTCGTTGATTCATTCTTTTATTCTTTTTTTCTTAAATTATCTGTTTTAGGAGTATTTTCGACATAAATCGCTAAACCCGATATAATTATTATATTCTTTATTGTATTTATCATTGTATTTTGTATCATTTGTATGTTTTCATATGTAATTGAACTTAAATCCCGATTCGACCCAATTGTTTGTTAAATTAATTGTTCACCGACTTAGTTAATCTTCACATGTTAGGATTAAAACTTGGATGTTGCATTGCATGCATATAATCGACGATATATCGAGTATAGATAACTTCCCTAATCATTAGTAGAGGCCGCTATCGAGGCGGGCGGGATTAGGTGTTCGATCAAAAGAGCTTCCTAATACGTACCCTCACCCCTTACTCCAGATCTCTGTGAACATCCGTGTTCATTGGCATCCACGAGAGTCATTCTAGACATAGAATGCTAAGGGTAACGAGTTCTTGATGTTCATGTCACTACTTGTGTCTTGAGATGACACAAGGTATTCGAACGGTTTCAATTTCCCATAAAAATTGGTGGCGACTCCACAAATGCAAACGCTTGTTTCCCAAGCGCCCCCGTGGCCCCATGTCCACAGTTTGGCGACTCCGTTGGGGATAATACACTTACGTGTAGCCAAAAGGGTGAAACTTGAACAAGGTTAGGGAATAGTTCGTACAAGACAATTTTCGGTTTTCATAACTCGGTCTTCCTAGATCGTTTCATTCGGCCTTCCTAGGCCCAACCCAACCCATTCGACCAATCGTCCCGTCTAAACGGTCCTAATTCTTATTTGGGCCTAAGGATGGATAGCGATTGACGTCATTCATACCATCATGTTTACTCTTGTTTGTATCAAGGACCTTCACTACTTGAGGAAATGGACTAGGAATCGGCCTTACTCTTGTTTGGTACGAGCCTCTCCAGAGACTTCGGGTTTGATTGTTCGGTATGGCAACCCACCCTTTAAACCGAAACCCTTTTAAATGCACTCAGCATCCTGTTATAATGCTTGTATAAATGTTTATACCTTACGTGATCACCATTTCTAAACAAAACCATGACGATTTTTGTAAAATCAAAACCCCTTTTAAAGTGTAAGTTTCGAAAAAAAAAAGGCCCATCATTAGCGCAAAACCAAGTCGAAACTCTGTCCATTTGTCGAGTCAAATTTCGGGCCCAAGCCCATTTCAAAAACCTCACTTCGAGTCCACTCCTACAACTACACTATAGTTGACTAGGACACACATTTTCAAACTTGGTCATTTCTTCGAAGGCTCACTGACACAAGTGGCACACACCCACTTCACGAGTCAAAACATTTCTTTCTTAGTAGTTGTGCTAGAATAGTCGGTCGTGTTTTGATTCGTCGTCGACCTCTTATCCAGTTTCCAAGATGCCTGAAACAAGCGACGCGAACTTCAATCAACTCCAAGATAGTAATGATCGAATCCTAGCCGCGCTGGCTCAAATCCAAGTTACTCAAGACCAAGTGCATGATCTCCTTGACACCATCGAGGGCCGGATCTATACTGTAGAAACAAGGATTCCTCCTCGAGAAAGTGAAGTCGTTGATTACTTCGTGAATGACTTCAGGGAAGAAAGCCCTCCCATGGGTATGACCGCAGCTGAGAAAAGACTCCAATACTTAGAGGAGCAATTGATGTACCTTAAAGGGGATCACATTTATAGGGAGAATAATCGCAAGTATGAGGCCGTAAATTCCAAGTTGCCAACCAACTTCAACATGACGGAATCTCTAAATTCAAGGGACATGAGAACCCTTTGAACCATATCCGTGCCTTCAAGGATTACATGTCTATCAAAGGCATCAAACCCGAGATGTTCTTAAGGATCTTTCCTTCATCTCTTGACACCATCCCAAAGCAATGGTTCTACTCTCTAGAACATAAGAAGATCGCTACTTGGGAAGATGCCGCGATCGAGTTTGCCAAGCAATATGCGGATAATGCTGAGATCCAAGTTAACATGCGCACTCTAGAGGTTCTTACCCAAAATGACAAAGAAGGATTCACCGACTTCCTAAGTAGGTGGAGGAAGACTAGTACCCAACTAGTTGAACGTCCGGATGAGGCTACCCTTGTGGAGAAATTCGTGGACAACTTAAAGCCCATCTATGCCAATCACTTGAGATACCAAAACATCAAAACTTTCAAGGACTTAACCGTACTAGGGACGAGAATTGAAGATGACATCCGTAAAGGGCTCTTGTCCAAAATGGTAGGTCGAGGATATCAAGGCTCAACAAGTCGTTCTTACAGCTCCACTAGCAAGACCGATGAAGTTAACCTCCTCGAGCCATCCAAGAAGAATGCCCCACCAAGGAAATTTACAAATCTTGGGGACACATACTCCAATGCTCTAAAAAGGCTAATGAAACAAGGCAAACTCTAACCCATAGGACCTACGCCCGAACCTGAAAAGAAGTCCAAGTTCTGGGACGAGAACTCATATTGTGAATATCATAGGGGTAAGGGGCACGACACAGAAAAATGCTACAAATTGAAAAATGTGCTTCAAGACATGATAGAGGATGGTCAACTACCAATACCGCCGGGAGGTAAGCCCAACAACACTCAAAATCCTCTTGGAATTCTAGTGATCACAAGTGAAGAATCTACCTTAGATTGTTCACACCTCATTTCTCCAGTTGAAAATGAAATCCACGCAATCGAGAATGAAGGATTCTACTCTACCATTTCCCCTACCATCACCGACTTCATTACATGGGCAAGAAGTGTGGATAGGCAAGTTTGGGAATTAGAAAATGTGGTGACAACTTTACGTGACCCCAATCCGACACCCAAAGAACATACGCCATTAATCTTTTCTCAAAATGCCACTATGCAAGAAATAGTCGCCGTGGTTGACAAACTAGTCGACCAAATCACACGACTAGAAGACGAGATCATGAGAATGAGGGAACTAGCTACAATCAATGGAGTATGGGCCGATGATGATGAGGACGAGTATCTCATTGAACACTCCCTAGTCAAGGAAATAGTCCAAAATGGTGAAGACCAAGATGTGGACCACCTAACCCGTTCGGGCGTCCATATCAAAGTACTACTCAAAATTGTCCAACCAACGTTGTCACACCAAACGATAACGAAGATGACTCCACTTATCATTTGCTCAAGCAATTACAGAAGACAAAGGCTAATCTTTCAGTCTGGCAATTAGTAGCAAGCTCGTTCCCACATCGCCAAGCTTTACGGCAAGCTTTGGCCAAGCTAAATGTAGCACATAACTCCACACCCGACGATGTAGTCAACTTGGTCTTCCAAGAAACACCGAAGCTAAGTAATCCTATTACTTTATCAGACGAATATTTTCCACCCTTTGGTACTAGTCACAACTTGGCTCTTTACATCACCGTCATTTGCTTAAAGAAGAATGTGCCAATGACCTTGGTAGATGATGGCTCCCCGGTCAACGTCATACCCCTAAAAACGGCATACAAACTAGGCATGAAGGAGTCGGATTGGACCCCTACTAATCAAGGTGTTCGTGCATATGATGGTACACGACGAAAGGTCGTAGGACTCGTTAACCTAACCATAGCCACAGGGCCAATTGAGCGAAAGGTTAACTTCCAAATAGTGGACATCGAAGCTTCCTTCAACATACTTCTGGGAAGACCTTGGATTCACGCTTCCAAAGCAGTAACATCCACCCTTCACCAAAAGATCAAAATCCCACTAAATGGCAAAGTGGTGACGATCACTTCGTCACCCATCAAGGCGATAATCGAAAAGAAGTCGAATAATCAAGTCCTTGCGGATCCAGTATATGAACTTGGGGGCTTTCAAAGCATAAGTGTCATAGAAAGTGAATTGGCACCCCTATACTACGATCCCTACTCCAACTTGGTGGTCAACCACATACTCAAATCTCATGGATACTTCCCTGGAATGCCTTTGAACCCTGTCCGAAGAAACACCTTCGCACCCTACAAGGAAGGCAACTAAAAAAGGATACCACTTGGACTAGGGTACAAACCCACTAAAGAGGAAGTTCTCGAGATGCTTGCTCAAGTTCAAAACCGTAAGTACGTAGGAGTCCAAATGCGACCCTATCTCCCTACCCTAAATGGATACTTTGTTAAAGAAGGAAGTCTAGAACTCTTTCACGGATTTCCCGAACCTTGGCACTATCTCGAAAGGAAGCTAGCCGGAATCGAGATCTTTCACGATTGCTACTTCATTCCTCCAGAAACGGTTCCTACCGTCAAAGCTCGTCAAGCACCTTGCTTAGACGAACAAGCTGTTAGTCTATTGTTTGGAGAAGATCGATTTGTTAGAGCCGCGCAGGATGAGATCATTACCATGATACTTCAAGACGATCACTTCAACCCTACCGCGTTAATCACAGAAACAAACGCAAATCAGCAGAAAGGATGGAGAAAGTCAATCAAGTGGACCAACAATGAAGGAAGACTCTTCAAGCTCACCACTGGAAAAGGAGAGATGTTCAAAGGAAAACCAGAAGACGATGAATTCGAGTCAGAGTCGGAGTCAGAGTCAGAGTCAGAGTCTAGAGAAGTCACTAAGGAGTCTCCTCCTGTCGTCATCCCCATTCCCTTTGTTTCTCCTAGCTTAGTCTCAAATAGCAACAGTAGTTCAGTAAATGTCCCAACAACTGTCTCCTTGCCGCCACTGACCAAAGATCAGATGGCTTCTTTGTTTCAACTTTTCTCAAACTTTAATGTGAATAAATCAGGTTCTGCTTACTCTTCGTGTTATCTTGAGTGCAATTCTGTTTACGATGATACTGAGGATGACCCAGACCCAGACTCAATTGAGATACCTCCCTACATAGCCAAAGAAATACTACAAGAACGGGGAGGGGGACCAGTAATAGAGAACATCGAACCCATCAATGTAGGAACCGAACTAGAACCCCAAGAACTTAGGATAGGGACTATCCTGAACCCCACCGAAAGGGCCAGTTTCATAGACCTCCTACACGAGTTCAAAGACGTTTTCGCTTGGTCCTACAAAAACATGCCAGGGATCGACAGGGATATCGCCGAACATAGAATCCCAATTAAGCCAGGTTTCAAGCCCGTAAAACAGAAGCTCCGTCGAATGAGGACAGAATGGGCTCTCAAGATTAAGGAAGAAGTCGATAAGCAATTCAAAGCCGGATTAATCAAAGTTGCCGAGTACTCTGACTGGGTAGCCAACATAGTACATGTACCCAAAACGGATGGGAGAATCCGTGCTTGTGTTGATTTTAGAGACTTAAACAAAGCAAGTCCTAAAGATGACTTTCCTCTACCACATATCGACATATTGGTGGACAATACCGCAGACCACGCGTTGTTATCCATCATGGATGGGTACGCAGGCTATAGCCAAATCAAAATGGCCATAGAAGAGATGCATAAGACCGCATTTGTCACTCAATGGGGAACCTATTGCTATACGGTCATGTCGTTTGGGTTAATCAACGCCGGAGCTACATATCAACGCACCGCATCCACACTCCTACATGACATGATGCATAAAGAAGTTGAGGTATATGTAGACGACATGATTGTCAAGTCCAAGGATAGAGAAGGGCATATTGCGAACCTTCGCAAATTTTTCGCAAGGCTACGAAAGTACAACATGAGGTTCAATCCTCAGAAGTGCGCATTCGGAGTAACATCTGGCAAACTCCTGGGATACGTCGTAAGCCAATGAGGTATAGAAATAGACCCCTCCAAAATCAAGGCTCTGATCGAAATGCCACAACCTCAAACAAAAAAAGAAGTCAGAGGATTCCTGGGTAAAGTACAATATATAAGTCGATTCATATCGAAACTTACCATGATTTGTGAACGTATCTTCAAGAAGCTAAAGAAAACAGATCACACCATGTGGGATGATGACTGTCAGAAGGCATTTGACCGAATCAAGGAGATATTAGCTAAACCACTCGTGCTCATGCCACCTCAACGAGATCAGCCTCTTGGTTTATATCTCACAGTGACTGAAACAGCCATGGGCGCCATGCTAGCTCAAATCATAGGAAAGGAAGAAAGGGCTATTTACTACCTTAGTAAGAAGTTCATGGAGTACGAGTGCAAATATTCACAACTCGAAAAGACATGCCTCGCTCTTGTGTGGGCAACGAAGAAGCTACGCCATTACATGCTTAGCTACTCCGTCAAGATATACTCCAAAATGGATCCAGTCAAATATCTCTTTGAGAAACCCGTCCTCAACGGATGCCTAGCAAGATGGACTTTGATGCTCTCAGAGTTCTATCTCAAGTACGTGCCCCTGAAAGTTATAAAAGGGCGCGCCGTTGCTGAATTCTTTGCAGAAAATCCCATAAATGATGCACAAACAATAGATACTTGGTCATTTCCAGACGAGGATATACTCCAAACCGATGTAGACTCCTGGGACCTTTACTTCGATGGAGCATCAAACTTAAGAGGATTTGGAATAGGAGTGTTGCTCATTTCTCCTGAAGGGGAGCATACACCAATCTCTGTCAAACTCGACTTCGAGGTGACAAATAATGCTGCAGAATACGAAGCTTGTCTCATTGGACTACAAGCGGCAGTAAGCTTAGGCACTAAAAACCTCCGAGTACATGGGGATTCATCCCTGATCATCAATCGAGTTACGGGATCTTGGAAAATCCGAAGCGAAAGCCTAGCACCTTATCAAGCCAGGATAGACCAAGTTGCCCAATTCTTTGACCACGTGACCTATCTACTCCTACCTCGGGAAGAAAATCAATTTGCGGATGCTCTTGCAAAACTCGCATCTTTGATTGATATACCAGATGACATGGTGGAAATGCCTTTGTGTATCGAACGACGATCAGAGCCAGCTTATGTCCACCAAATCACCGATGAAGAGGAAGTCACAGAGGAGCCTTGGTTTCAAGCAATCCTAAATTTCAAGCTCAATGGTACCTATCCACCGGATATGGACAAAAGGGGACAACGTGCTATACGTCTACTAGCTTCCCAATACGTTCTCATGCAAGGAGAACTATACAAAAGAACACCTCTTGGTGTAATCCTACGTTGCCTTGATCATTCACAGGCGCGTAAAGTAATGGAAGAAGTTCATGATGGAGAATGCGGTCCTCACATGAGTGGGCCTATGATGGCAAAGAAAATCACACGTTTGGGGTACTATTGGACCACAATGGAATCCGATTGCATCAAATACGTGAGACATTGCCACAACTGCCAAATATTCGGGAATGTACAGCAAGTCCCTCCTTCAATGCTCTATACAATGACATCTCCTTGGCCATTTTCTTCCTGGGGAATTGATATAATTGGGAAGATAACCCCACCCGGAACAGGAGGTCACTGTTTCATCCTAGTGGCAATTGACTATTTCACCAAATGGGTAGAAGCGGCTTTCTACACTAGTCTCACGGCTAAAAACGTAGCAAAGTTCATACAGAACAACATCATCTGTCGATACGGTTGCCCACATGAGATCATTAATGATAATGGATCACATTTCCAAGCCGAGACTGAGCAATTGCTAGCCAAATACAAAATTAGGCATCACCACTCTTTGCCATACAGACTACAGACTGATGGCGCGGTAGAGGTAGCAAACAAGAACGTTGTCACAATTCTCAAGAAAATGATTGACAACTATCGAGATTGGCCAAGCAAAATACCCTTTGCTTTGTGGGGATATCGCACATCAGTTAGGACGCCCACTGGGCCCACCCCTTTCTATTTGACCTATGGCATGGAAGCTGTACAGCCAGTCGAGTTAGAAATACCATCATTGCATATCTTACTCAAAAGTCAAATCCCGGAAGCCGATTGGAAGAGGGATAGATATGAAGAACTCATCCTCCTGGATGAACGTACGCTACGCGCATTACATAATGTCCAAACATATCAAGCACGTATCAAACGAGCCTTCAACAAAAGGGTCAAGCTAAGGAACATCAAGGAAGGAGACTTAGTACTCAAGTCGGTTAGAGCTCTTTTACCTGTCGATCCACGGGGAAAATTCAAACCTAATTGGGCCGGACCATTTTTAGTCAAGTCCGTACTTCCAGGGGGGTGCGGTTAGGATCACAGACCTAGATGGGAATGAATTTGCCAACCCAACAAACCTTAACCAATTAAAGCGGTATTATGCCTAGAATAGGAACAAAAAACGCGCCTCGCGTAACCTTACGTGTCGCTCTTGTGGCACTAAATAAACGGCCCCTGGCCAAGCTGAAATAAGCTAATGTCACTCTGCTCTTGCATTTTGATAATTCGTCATCCTCATATCATCAAATAAACTAAATTTGCACCTTTAGAGTAAGTAAAAAGCTCATGCTTACCTTCTAAGTTCATTACAAGCTCTTGCTTAGAACAATTATTCTTTTAGATTTACTCGAACTACGCGCAAGGGTTTTATTTCATTTTTTAATGAATACATAGGCAATCCTTCACAGGATACAACCCATTAACTTCAAAATGTAAATAGAAGGACATTTGCAATCACATTTGGAATTCGACAAGAATAATGAATAGTAGATGACAACGGTTTCATAACCAATTAACCTCTTTTATTTCATTCATTTCTAATAATAATAATAATAATATGTTACATAATAATAATAATGCCAAGTAAAAATAAAAAAATAGGCTAGAATTCTAAAAACCCCACCTTCTTATTACAATAATAATAATAGTAAAAAAATAATAAAGACTTGGGCTATTCCTCCATCTTTCCTTTGCCCTTGTCATTTTTGTCATACTTCTTGTCACGACCTCGAGCCGGACGCTCTTGCGCCACTTCGGGCCTAATCACCAACGGTCTTTCTCGAGGCCTAGTCTTCCCATTCTTGTCAATCACTTTGTCCACGACAGGAGAGGTCTTCGGTTTCTTCGAAGGACGAATAACTCGAAACCCAACTTCCTCCTCTCCCTCAGTCAGATGCTTCTCTTTCTCCTTTTCCACTTCGCGCACCTTGTAGTCAACGGGCTCGCGCTTCCTCAATCTCTCACGCTCCTCGGGAGTAGTAGCTTTCCTCCATCGCAGATAGGAGTCCGACACCCATAAGGCACTAACAGAAGAGTTCAAGAACCATACGTTTCTTTGAGCCCATTTAATGGCCCACTCCCTTCGACTCTCAGTAGTAAGCGCCACGGCAGTCCGCGGGACAGTGTCAAGCTTCGGGATCATCTGCTTCATTCCAACTTGTCTCATCAACATCTCCGGGAAAATGCATATCATGAATTCCAAGCCAGGAATGCGCACAGATCGGGTAGGATCCAAGGAAGATACTCCAGTGACAGATTTGAGATGCCACCATGGTACAACCCATCTAATCAAAGGGCTATCATCACTCTTCAGTTTGTTTTCCTAGTAATTGCAGATCCGAGTGAAGTCCACCATGTAAAGCCTAGTCCTCATTGCAATCGAACGAGCATGATAAGAAGTAACATGAACTGGGGGCTCGATCAATCGAAGGTGCTTCATAAGCTAGACCTACCAAAAGCGGGTATTAGACATCAAAAAAAAATGAAAAAAAATGAAAAAAAATGAAAAAAAAATGAAAAAAAAAAAAAAAAAAAAAAAAAAACAAAAAAAAAAAAAAAAAGAAAAAGAAAAGTGTTCTTTTACCTGCAAAATAATAGGACTTCCCAAATACGGTAGGTCGCGATTGGCTTTCCTATTATCCAAGCCCAATAGGATCTCTCCTAAACATAAACAAGTTGGGCTCCTGCGCAGCTCCATTTGCTCAACTAGGCCCAGGAGACGGTGATCACCTCTCAAGTCTTCATCAACATGCCCTTGAAGGACATATACATGCAACAAGCAAAACCCAAATACCCTTCGCCTAGCAACATAAGAAACGGTGGGGTCGGCCTTGTTAATGAATCGATCAATAAAGTCCAACATTCGCACTCCTTTCGAGGTCACTAGACGGTCCACCTCAATTCTAGACAATCCAAGCAAGTCTCTAAATTTGTTCTTATACCCTTGAGAAGTAGAAGGAATAGCGGGCAAGTGTTCTGGGTCCCACCCACCAATCGCAGCAATTTCTTCAGGAAATGGGCAAATGTCACCTCCGGGGAACGCAAAAACATGATAATTCGGGTCCCAATAATCAAGACAAACATCTAAAAATGGTTTGACAACCTTGATAAGCTTCAAACTCAACAAAGATCCAAGATTAAAAGCACCCATATCGTGCTTCTCCATGTTCGAAAACTCATTGGTCCACTCTTTTAAACGAATCTCCAAAGTATTCATGATGAGTGATTATATTGAGAATTTATGTAATAAGACGAAGAAGAGACGGAATAATTGTGTGAATAAAACCTCCATCGACGTCTATATTTATACTATAATTTGCTTCCAAAATTCCGCCAGAACGGATACACTTGGGAACAGGCGCAGCACCTGCTGCGCCTCTTCAAAGGGACGCAGCTCCTGCTGCGCCTCTTCCTCAGCTTTGTTTCTGTGAATTTCCACGTTGGATCTTTCCTAAATCCTTTAACGAATAATTTCCTATTCCTACGGGTTATTGTTTTGGTAAACACGTCAAAATTACCATAATTCGTGTTTCCTAAATTTCGCGGATGCGCATTTCGAGGCAATATCAGCATTTTCGTCATTTTAGCACACTTACATAGTTCTTTCTATTTCTTTTCTTTTTCGGGGAATCATTTCTCCAATTTAATGTAATTTATTTCAAACTTATATATTTCTTTTATTTATTTCTTTTCTGGCGAATCATTTCGCTACAGTCCTATACTACATTTCTAACTTATAGATTTCTATTTTTCTTTTTTTTAAGGGGTAACCCTCCCTACCGTCCGGTCATTTCCGTTAAATTTTTGCATTTTTCTACATTTTTAGCACTTTTGAGTCATTTGTTTTGCGCTAATTTAGGCCATATGTACATACAAATGTACGTTTTACGTGATCTCTATGTAAATTTCGGCAGCATGACGGCGTAAACCGTCATCTACCAAACCTGTTCAAAGCTAACCTGCAGGTACAAGCAACACAACCCAGCAGCAAAGGCACTCAGGCCATCATATATAAAAATGTACAACAAACTGGGGGCTCGAGCCCCAAGCAAAATCCAAAATGTCCAAAAATGTAGGTCCTAAAATGTTCAAATGTGCAAGATACAAACAACAACAAAACGAGGCTACTACTGGTCGCCCTCTAACTCCGCAACTCTCGCCTCGAGAGCGACAACCTCGGCGTCACGAACCTCGAGCTCCCTCAACAAGCGAGCCGTCTCCTCCCGAGACTGGGCCAACTCTCGCTCCAGCTCACTCCTCCCCTGCAAGCAACAAAATTGGCTCATGTCAATCATTTCAAGCAATTACAAGAAAAGTTGGAAAATCAAAATTAGGAAGAAAAGACATAAACGAAAGGTTCATACCTGACGGCCTCGATCGCCGACAAGTGCCTCGATGGCAGTAGCTCTCAACCGGTTGGTCACCCTCCATAACGCCACAAACCGGGACGGCGCAACCTGCATTTTCAAAAAAAGAAGTTCTCAATAATTGGATAAGTTCAATCAAATGTGTTCTTACACAAAAAAAACCATGCAAATTGGAGGCTCACCCTCCGAATCAGATGCTGCCAGTCGTCCAGGCCAACATCCGTCACAGCTACGTCAAAGTCACGCAGCTCGGAGATCGTCGTCCTCCCGGTCGCGTTAGTGTACTCAAGGGTCTCGGGGTACTCTGGGGGCTCGATGCCCGCCGCCTCGACCTCCTGCAAGTCAAAAGATTCCCATCAATCGATGATCTTTCATCGTATTCTCAAAATCAGCAAAAATAAGTAAGGATAAAGTACTTACCACAACCGGCCAGTACGCCAACCTCCCGTAGAGGAACGCCGAGTAGTCCTCGCCAGGAAGAAGGAGGGCGTCACCACCAACGCCAGCCAAGTCAGCCTCTCTCTCAGCCTCAGAAGGCTCCCTGAACATCGTCCTAGAAGGATCGATGGGAACCGCCAAGACATCCCGAGAGCACTGACAAGCCAAGCACTCGCCCAAGTACCACACAGGACCCATCGACGTCCTCAACAGCAGCCGGCTCGAGCTCCTAGGTCGAAGGACCTCAGCCACAAAAGGAGGCGCGCCAGCGTACTCCGCCCAAGTCCTGGGCACCCACTGGGGAAAGATAAACAAGGAATCATTCTTATGATCGGTTGAAAAGTGATAAAGAAGCAAAACAAATATAAGTGAGATGCTCACGCTGTCTAGCTGAAGAGCGTTCACGTCCCGCCGGTAGACACCGTGAGAGGAGCGCTTGCTCCTCGTCCAACACATCACCCAATCCCTCACGACGGGATAGGCCTTCTCCAGCGGCTCCGTCCTCTTAGGCGAGATTCTCGGAAAGTAGGAGTACACCCACGCCTGTGAAGCAACATAGTCAATAACGATCTTTCGCAACTTAATAAGGAAAAGAAGTGATTATTAGTCCAAATGAAGGTTCATACCTCCAACAGTAGTCCAGGACCGACAACACCAGGAGAAGTCCCCTTCTCCATCAACTCCGGACGAACCATGGCCCTCATGAAACGGATGAGGACCGCAAAGCTAGCAGTGACCCAGTCCCAACGTCCTAGGGAGCTCAGGTCAGAAAGGAAGGGAAGAAGCTTCGTCGACAGCCTCTCTCCCTTGTCTCCGAGGTAGATCGAAGACAGAAACCACCAGAGCCACAAGCGGACTCTCTACTCAGCTGTACAGGGAGGAGGAGTCGTCTCTCTCCCCTCGATCACCACCAGCGCCGGGGTCTTCCCCGCAAAGTAGCCTCGGACGTAAGAAATCGGCACCGAACCGGGCACTGTAACAGCCTTCGGCGACAAGTTCCAGCCGATCAACCTCCTAGCCTCAGTCGAGTCCACCTTCATGGCAGTCTTCGGCCACTCCACCACCTCGGTCCCACACGACAGACCAGAGATCATGCCGTAGTCCACCAATGTGACTCCCACCTCACCAAAAGGCATGTGAAAAGTGGAAGTTGTGTCCCAAAATCGGTCCAAGAAAGCGCGGACCAGGCTAAGGTTAGCCTGCAGCTTCCTCTTCGCGATGTCCCTCCAAGCCTGCACCAAGGCTCCAAACGCTTCCCGCTCGATCATGGCGCGCTCCTCCGCCGACAGCCTCTCGTAGCACTTCATCGCCGTCGTGTAGCCCGAGAACGATCTGATGTTCCCGGCCTCCAATTGTGATTTGAAATAAAAGCTATCTTTAGTTTGAATGAAATTGGAAGAGCTATGAGCGAATGAAACGAAAGAATATGAGTGATGAGCAATGAATTCAGGATTACCAAGCTCTTCACCGTCCTATAAGACAGGTGACCCTCCGCAGCGCAAAGCAAGTGCCTGCTGTCCCAGGTCTCAGCCCACGCGGGTGCTCCCCTCAGCTGACGACCTCCTCGCCCAACGTTGGCCCGCCTCGGGGCCTCCTCCTCCTCAGCAGCCTTCTCCTGGACCTCGTCCTCAGCAGCCATCACCGCAGCGGTGAAAGCCTCCTCCAAAGCCTCCTCGATAGCACGAGAGGGGTCAACAGCAGTGTCTATCTCCATGGGAGCTCTCCGAAAAGTAGAAGCCTCGTCACCTGCAACGTTAATGTAAATTAGGGCCGCGTCAAGTGACGATGAGCCTTGATTAGGGATTTTTCGAGCTTTCGGAAGCCCTGAAATCGCTCTTTTCTCGGCATCTTTAGCCGTATTGCCACAAACCCAATCACTCATGTGGTAATTTGGGTCAAGTCAAGCCTAAGTTGAAGCCTAGTCATGTGTTCAAGTCGAAATTTTGGCAGCATTTCGTTATAACGGCGATTATGCCCTAGAAAAGTGTCCTGAAAAAACCATCACAAACCAAAATTTAGAGATGGTAGGAAGTTTACCCATAATTCAAGGATTCCAAATGTCAAGTTTTATCGCAAATGGGCAATCCTAAGGCCATTTTCGAAGCAATTTACGGTTTAGCTGTGAAACCGTCTCAATTTCACTCAAATGCTCAAAACTCAACGAAAATTCGAAACAAATACATGGTTATGATCCTTATACTACCAATTAGCCATTTACATGATCAATTTTACAAGGCAAGATCATTTGGGGGAAAAGCCCCAAATTTTTGACATTTTAGGGTTGGGAACCCTAATTTTGTCGATCAAATTCATCCGTTATAGAAGATTAATGCAAGAATGATATACATACCTCGATTAGGCATGGCGAATGCAATCTTTTAGATCAAATTTTGGCGTAAATGATTAATATTTGAGAGAGAAATTGATAATTTGTATATCGAACAAATGAAAAGAAGCCCTCTGTTTATCGCGTTTTTTACGCAGAAAAGACACACTAAGGAACACACGCAGCAGGTGCTGCGCCTATTCCAAGAGATGCGGCTCTTGCTGCGCCTCTTCCTTAGCTTCCCTCCATACGAGTTTTCAAAAAATTCGTTATGAATTCGTTATTTGTGGGCCCGTCTTTGGTGCGCCTCTTCCCCGATGCCATTTTATCTTTTTTGGTCCGTTTGACGATAATTCTTCGCTCAGACCCGCATTTCTAAGCCAACCGCAGACTATTATACATTATTTATCGCTCCCAAGACCTTGTTTGTCACAACGAGCAGGTATTCCTCCACAGGTGTTTTATAACACCCGAATAATTTGGTAATGAGTAATATAATAATTAGTAAATGAATGGATAGTTTAACGGTCTAAGTTACGATTATAAATAATAAATGAGATAATTTTAGTAATTAACATGAAACTGGTTTAGTAATAAAAGAGTCGTAAGTAAGTTATTTACTTGGATCGATAAGCAACCCGTATTGTATTAATTGGAACCGTATTAATAACAAACAAAAAATGAGAGAGATGAGTCGATACATAACGTGTCTTTTGCCTAGACTTTTCTGTCGATGAAAGCCAACATTCATACTCACCAAAACACACAAACCCTAAGAAGATTAGAAGGAGAAAAGGGAGAAGAAGAAGAGGAGGAAATCCGACCATAATTGTTGTTTCTCGTCAATTCTTGCTTTCAATCTTCTCTAAATTTGTAAGTTAATTATAATTTATTACTTATTTATGTTAATTGTAGTTAGTTAGAGTAGTATTTGTCACAAAAATCATGAAAATTGAATTGATTTTGATTACTGTTGTGATTCTTATAAACTTTGCAATCGAATGGCTTTTGAGACGATTTTGTCAATGATGTTAAGTAATCCATAACAAATATGAATTAATGTTATATTTTCTGGTCTATGATTGTTAATTTTGTTTAGGGATTGATTAGGTCGAAATTAGGATTTATTGTGTGAACTTAGAACATGGTTAATTGAATTGTTATTGTCATTGAATTGCTGTAACTTTGATGAATTTTTAGTTAATAATCGGTGCAGAATTGGGGAATGACTATTACAGATGAAATTTTAGGTAATGAACTGTAGAACGTGTACAAAAGGTTTGGAAAATTTTCAATATACCGTTTGGTCTGGGGCTCTGTTTTAGTAGAGCTGGACAGAAATTAAATTTGTGCTGAAAGTAGTTAGCAATCTTAACATTAGTCTTTGATTTACCTATTTACACCTTGTTATTTTGTATGAAAATTTAAAGTGGGTAAGCTTGATATGACTATAATATAAAAATGGGACCTTAAAGCTAAATCTTTGGTTAATTTATTTCTTAAAGAATGTATGTAAACCTTCTTGTAAAAAGGGAGGTTGGATTCATAATTGGTTTAGAGATCGTTAATTTGTATATAGGTTGGATTGTTTAACTTATGTGTATTGATATGGAATGTATATAAATATTGTGTAGAGTCTGAGTTTGTAGCCGAGGAGTTCTAATGGTCACTTTTGTAGAGTGCTCATTTCCGACAGGTAAGGAAAATGCTTGTCATTTTATAAAACTATAGAAAAAGGCTTAAGAAATTATTTTTCATGTATATGTATTGGTATAATATTTGACAAAGAAGGATGTTTAAATGGTTTGAGGCAGGTCATTTAGAAATGGAGCCGTCTTTTGATATTTTAAAGTGGTTGGTGAAGCGGATCTTTTACTAATGGAGTTATCTTTTGATAATTTAAAGTGTTCGGTAAAAATGTTTGTGAGAATGGTTTTGAAAAATTATTTCTTATTTATATTCTCGGATAATCTTGTTACTGATGGGATATGAAATGGTTTTAAGTTTGGAAATCAAGTTTTATTCTTTTGATGGATTTCATGAGGTAGAGGGGTAGGATGTTTCCATAGACAGGAACTCCTATACAGGTGTCTAGTGGGGGTTAGTTGATCGAGACCCCGCCTTCTGATCCTCCTCTTTGAGGTAAGCTCTTTGAGGGGCGTGCACGCTCGGGACTTTTGGCCAGGTAATTACATAGTTGAGGAGGTCATCCTTGGTTCGAAACTTGGTTGACTAAACCTTCTATTTTCCTCTACCCGGATATCATGATAAAGGATTGGTGGAATATTTATTTTTAAAAGTGATTTAGAAATGGTAAAGTGGTTTAAAATTTTAAGTTGTTGGTATTAAACATTTTAGTTACATGTATACTAGTTTGCTTATATACAAAATATTTGTAACGAGACTTTGTTTTCTTTGCTCAACCACGGTTGGTTGATATTTTCCGATTTTTGTGTGTCCACCCAACTATTTATAATTTTGGTGGGTCTGTTATGAACCATATGGTATTTTCCGCCATACTGGGGAGCAGTGTTAAATTTTGGTGTACCGGTTCAATGAGTCTTTTGCTTTTGCTTTGATAATTGCTTGGCTGGACGGGAATGGAGAGCGACGTTTCTACGACTATTAGTTTGCTACAATTTTTGGTCATGTCACTAAACTTTTATTATAGTTTACGCTTCCGCGAGTTTTCAAATGGACTTTTGTTGCTTAAATAATGTAATTTCGATTTCTAAGTACGAAAATATGTAATTATTGTCTTAAATTATTTTGGTTAATTTTAGTTATAATTTTTACTTTTAGTGTACAAATTTTGAGCTGTAATCACTAGCACGATTCATCTCGTGCTCGTAACACTCCTGATTTTTCCGTTAATGGTTAAATCATTAAACAGGAAATTAAAGAAAGCAAGGACGGATAAATTGGGGGTGTTACATGTTTCGACACGCCTTCATTATATTCCCCCAGCGAGAGTAAGCGGATCGACAATCCCTCTCGAGACATGGAGATACATTCCTGATAAGGTTTCCTAACACGAGAGTTCACGACATACAATCGTCCTTCTCAAGTCCCTCCAAAGTTTGTTTGAAGACGACCCAAGCAGATTTCTCCTGGCAGTTCCCGCCTGTGTCCTGCTACTCACAATATTTCTTGTTTCCCCGCGGAGTTCGATAAAGGTGTCGTTCTCCATAAGTTCCCAACCCAGTAGAGTTCCTACACTCAAGCCTTAGTTACCCCTTAATTTGAAATTGTATTCGGGCCTCCTACCCGTTGATGACTTCCTTTAGGGTCCCACACCCTAGCACAACTTTTATATATCTTTTAGGTCTTACCCTTAGCTCCCCACGCTTATCCTTAGCTCCTACGCTTACCCTTAGCTCTTATGCACCTCCAGAAGCGTCTCTCAAGAAGTTTCAGGTATGATCTCTTCTTATGGCTGGCGAACCTCCTTACATAGTCTAATGGACTTTAAACGACCCTCCCTGATAGTCGACAGACTCTAAAATGTTCCCGACGACAGGTCCTTGGTTCAGACCCCTTGAACCGCCTCGCGTCGCCATAGTCGTCAGGTTGTAATCTTCGATTGACCTGATGGCTATACTTTGACTTTAGCCTTGTCCAAGCCTCAGTCAAAGTGGGGGCTCTGTAAATACCTCATTTCTGCACCTCCCGCAAACCACCCGGTGATGATTGGGCCGCATGTTTGGTACGCGGAACGATTTGTGACAGTTCGTAAGTTTATCGTCAAGTGATTGCTCAAACACTGATGTCTACCTCTTAGTTGTCATCTACGCGCCGATACGGTCGTTTTGACAGTAATTAGAGTACATTTGGAGTCCGGGCCTAAAACCGTCTTCATTTTCTGATAACCGCTAAATCCCGAGTCAGAATGTTCTGGAATATTCCGGATATTTCTATTCCATATTTTATAAATCTTTCACAATCTTTTATTCTTTGGTAAAGTATTTCCCGTAATATTCATACAAAATATTAAGGAAAATAAGATTATCCCGTCATTCCATAAACCAAACACGGAAATCTTTCTTCCGCGGGAGGAAACCACTTGGGAACAGACGCAGCAGGTGCTGCGCCTCTTCCAAGAGACGCAGTGACTGCTGCGCCTCTTCCCATGTCCTTTTCTGCGTATTTTTTGTATCTTTTTCATATCTTTTCGAGATTCACTTCCAAAGTCTCTCCGAAAACCCTATTTCGTCACGTGATTAGTATAAATAGGAGCCTTCGCTCCTCATATTTCTCACGCGAGTGTCCGCCCTTCTCTTCTCCCTTTGCATTCTAGACCACGTTCTTACTTTTTGGCGTCTACGTGCTTGAACATTCGACCACGTAAGCTCGGATCCTTCTGAGTACCAACCTCGTTTGCATGACCGACAAATTTGACCAACTCCACATCAATCAACTTAATTAATCTTAATCGTTTTCCTCTTACGAGGGCACTTTCGTTACATTCGAGTCGAGCATCACTAATCGTAAACTTAGTTCATCTCGTTTCGTCAAACATGTAAGTCTGAGGGTGTAAATATCTCTTTTATTTATTGTTATTTACTTTTTGTATCATTAATGTAAGGTTTATGTCGAAAATACTTGTTAAAACCGATTCCTAAAACCGTGCTTTAAAACCCTTTTTACGGATTACCAGAAGATAACCGTCGAGAAAGGACGCAGCAACTGCTGCGCCTCTTCGAAGGAGCGCGGTATCTGTTGCGCCTCTTCGTGAGGCTGCCGCAGTTCCTGCTTCCTTTCTTCTTCCTTCGTCCTCTGTCAATTCGTCGTTCATTATTTGTCTTCGTTTGTTCTTCAATTCCTTGACATAATAGCTTAATAATTCCACATGTACACTATTTATCATTCGTTAGCATGAAGTTTAATCATTAAATTCGACTTAAATCCCTTATAATCCAATATTTGCGGGTTTTCGTCATTAAAATCAATCCGGGTTGTAGAAATTCGATTTGTTCATATTGAGTTTCTGGAATTCAACCTTTGATATATTTCCATCTGTCTATTGTCGCATGCGTCATTAGTTCGTCATTAATTCATCATGTTCAATCTATTTAGTTCACCTATGTCACTAATCAATCTTTCATCCATGTAAATAATTCGTTTGTATTCGTCTCATCCATGTTTTATTGCTTTTATGACTCTTTCATATGTAATTAAATTATTAAATCACTTCTATCCGAGTTAATATCATAATCAATCCTTAAAATCATCAATTAACATTAACGATTTGCAGTTCCGGCTTCACAGCCAGAACTCACCCTTGGAACAGACGCAACAACTGTTGCGCCTCTTCCAAAGGGCGCTGTCCTGCTGCGCCTGTTCCAGGTTGATTTCTGTCTCTGAACTCCCTTTCTGCCTTGGCCTAGTTTAATTAGTTTACGTATAATCTACTATTAACCGTATTATCGCCTACTGATTTGTTCGTTGATTCATTCTTTTTTTCTTTTTTTCTTAAATTATCTGTTTTAGGAGTATTTTCGACATAAATCGCTAAACCCGATGTAATTATTGTATTCTTTATTGTATTTATCATTGTATTTTGTATCATTTGTATGTTTTCAAATGTAATTGAACTTCAATCCCGATTCGACCCAATTGTTTGTTAAATTAATTGTTCACCGACTTAGTTAATCTTCACATGTTAGGATTAAAACTTGGATGTTGCATTGCATGCATATAATCGACGATATATCGAGTATAGATAACTTCCATAATCATTAGTAGAGGCCGCTATCGAGGCGGGCGGGATTAGGTGTTCGATCAAAAGAGCTTCCTAATACGTACCCTCACCCCTTACTCCAGATCTCTGTGAACATCCGTGTTCATTGGCATCCACGAGAGTCATTCAAGACATAGAAGGCTAAGGGTAACGAGTTCTTGGTGTTCATGTCACTACTTTGTGTCCTGACATGACACGAGGTATTCGAACGATTCCAATTTCCCATAAAAATTGGTGGCGACTCCACAAATGCAAACTCTTGTTTCCCAAGCGCCCCCGTGGCCCCATGTCCACACAAAACACTCTCCTACTCCGACTCGTGAGAACGTGCCCGCAATCTAATGTGTAAGACCGTCCTATGTCCAAATGAGATGCAAAATGTAACAATGCACAAATCATGAAATTAGGGTTTTAACGGGGCTAGGGAGTAGGACAAAATGGGATTGGTGCAAGCACTGTTTGGATATGTGGAGTTCAAATTAAGAATTGTCGACACATCACATCCCACTTCTTATTGCAACACATGAGACACGCATATGCCCTAACATAGAATTGACTACCAACACTATGCAAAAATTGCATAAACCCAACTCAAATTAGGAAAATTGAAAATACTCCTCTTATTTCAACAAATGTGCAACGTCTACACCCTAACAAAAACTCGGTTTCCCAAATTATGCAAAAATTGTGTAAACCTGACTCACTTTGGAAAAACATCAAATTGCCCCTTTATTTAGCAACGGCTTTTTCTACCCCTTTTAATGATGAGGAGGGGTGTTGCTTGCCTTTTTCTTTTCCTAGCACATGTATATACAACACAACTAACTCTGTTTTTTTTTTTGCATTTTTCAAAACTTTTTCACTTTTCTATTTTGTTTTCCATTTAGACATTGACACCTCTTATTCATATACAACGCCAAATATACATCAAATTTCGACCCGAGTGGACATGTACATTGTCCATCATTGCGACCCAAGTCACCTCCTTCAACACTACTACAAAACCGACCAATTTTTGATCAAGGAAGGGTGGTTATGGAATGTAGCTATTTTAGTGGGTTTGCCAAAAGGGAGGGCTAAGGCTCAAAGGGGGTGAATCAAAAAGGGAGATAATGGAAGGGACAAAACAAGAATATTTGGCTATGTGAGGTTCATATGCATGTGAAAACAGATTTTATTTCATAACTTGTGCACAAAAATGAAATGCAAATCATGGTCTAAGGACGGAATGACACACTTATGCGTCTAGACATAACACGCCCTGCGAGGAGACCTACTCATAATCCTAAATGAGGGTTGGGTATGAATTTACCAACCCTAAGAGGCTCTAATCCTCACATATATGAGTAGTTAGGTCGAGACTTAGGTCTAGCTTAAGGCCAATGGTCTCACAGGGTGGCCTGGACTCGTTAGTCGGGTCCTAAATTTCCCACGGCTAACCTATGGACACGGGTGCATGCCACGGGAAGGGGGAAGGCACGGTTGGGACTTGACTCATCATCGGGGTACATGCTTCCCTCCCTTGACCACATTTCAAGCAAAACATTATATACAAACTAAGTGCAACAAGATGGAAACACGACACATATATACAAGTGACAATGCATGCAAGAAATGGAAATGATATAAAGGAGACGTGCAATGCACTAAACCTAACAGCATATCAACACCAACAATCCAAAAGTTCCCCAAAGGGACATCCAAGGCACAAAATCTCATCCTCCTTCAAATATACAATATATATAAAGAAAGAACGGCAAAGGAGCAAGAGATTAGAACGAGTTTACCAAACGGTCTTCTAGCTCCTTTTGCCTCAAATGGTCAATGCCTATGCCAAAGATTAGCCAACATATATATACAATGCAATATTTTTGTAATTTTTTGAAATTTTTCGATTTTTAGGCATTTTCTTGAATTTTCTGAAATTTACAAGTATATGTGTATATGTACAAATATAGACAATATTCACAAAGTGGATATTTCCCTCCTCACACTTGAAATTTACATTGTCCTCAGTGAAACAAAGTATAGAGAGAGAATAGGAAAAATAAACAACATATTTTTGGTGGTTTTTGAATTTTTTCGAAATTAAAGAACATGTTTTTGGATTATTTTTTTTTGGATATTTGAAAATAAATAACTTGTTTTTGTGTTTTTTTTTATGGGCCTCCTCCCCACACTTATTATTTACAATATCCAATGACGGATGAAGTGTGGTTAAGAGTCAAATTTTATTCAAAATAAAAAGAACATATTTTTGGATTTTTCATTTTTCAATTTTTTGTGATTTTCAAATAGGCATGCAATGCATGATCTAATCTATATGCAATATTGAAATACAATGCAAAGTATACTAGGTGAATGCAATTCCTATATGGGACGATATATTACAAATTTTAAATCTAATGCAAGCCTAAATGAATGCAACTAAATGAGTTTCTAATCTAAATATATTACATATAAGGTAAATGCATACAAAAATTTAAATATGAATGAGAAATTTTGGATTAAGGGAGAGATCATACTTGGCTTTGGATTTTTCAAGGTGGGAGCAAAGATGAAGGCTCAATCGAGATCCGAGCCATAGTCAACTTGTTCTTTTTTCCCCTTCTTCTTCTTCATCATCATCATCATCTACTTCAGCAACAAATTTTCCTTTACCACGGCCTCCATCATTATAGCCGCCTTGGTAACCATAGTTTCTATAACCACTTCCACTCCCACCATAACCACTATCAAGAGCATCAAAACCGCTCCCGCCATACCCATCATCATCCACATCAAATCCACTACCTTCATAGATGTTGTTTTCCACCCCGAACCCACTTCCACTACCGCCATAACCACCACCACCAACAACCCCTCCTACGTTATCATGAGGGTTATATGGAGCATCCATAGTGATGTTGGTGTGGTAGCCTCCTGATGCGTGTCTATAATATGATGTTTTACATCTTTATTTCCACGCATTTTATGTCTATTATTAGTAGTTTATTCTACTATTTGCCCCTTTTCGTCGACTTCCGCCTTTTCATGTAATATTGCAGACTATTGCGGAAATGAGTAGAAAATGAATTAAATATTGACCCCGGAAGCTAAGCTTAGGAAGGACATGAGTATTTGACTCGGACTTGAAGTTTAGAATGCATTTCAAGGCCTGAAGATAGCAAAAGCATGGGTGCGTACGAGTTTAACAAGCAAAGAAGCACCTCACGACATTGCAGGCTATTTCAGATGGCTATATCTCGAGTTCTATAGCAGATAATCGAGTGATTCCAATTGGAGGTGAAAGTTTATCCTCTTAGCTTTCCAACGCCGCGTAGAACGCCTGATTTGACCAAGTAACGAAGAAATGGCAGCTGTTTTAAGATCGGTGCGCGCTGTAGAATTCGTCAGAATGCATTACTGTACAGCATCTTTGGTCGATCGACTGGTACTTTTGGTCGATCGACCAGACCACGAGTATCAGAAGCTACTGTTCAGCTATACTTGGTCGATCGACTGGGTCTAGTGGTCGATCGACCACTCCACGAGTCTGACGAGAATTTAAAGACGAGATTTAGCTTAAGCCCATTGTATATTAGGTTTAGGAATAAGAAGTTGCGCGATATTCCTATATAACGTAGCTTAGTTTTCAGAATATGGATCCAGTTTTTTTTTTATCAGTTTTCATCATCAAAATTTTAGGGTTCTTTAGTTTAATTTCCTTCAATAAAAGTCACTTTTGCCTTCGTTCTTGTTTTTCGGATTCTTCCTTTCTCTGCAATTCCATTCGGTATTTCTTTGTTCCAATTTCAGTTTACTACTTTATTTCATTCATAGTTTAGAATTGTTAAAGTAGTTTCCCAAAAGCCAATTTATCGTCTCATGTTAATTGCTTGTTTCGTTAGTTTAATCATGCATTCAATATCTTTGTTCGTTAATTTCATTGTTGTTTTTATCGCAAGTATGAGTAGCTAAAATACCTTGTGCTAGGATGTAGGGGATCTATGGCGTAGATGGCGTAAAATTAGGCGACCTGAATTAGGGCATCAGTCGATCGACTGGCTTCTCTGGTCGATCGACTGTGCTAGTTGGTCGATCGACTGCCTATAGTGGTCGATCGACTGACGCGTGTATGATTAGCATCGTTTTTTAATTTATTAATAGCAATATTTGACAGCGAGACCGAGAGGCTATTTGTTAAATGCTTAGTATTGACCAACCCATTAAGATCGAGAGACAGGGGAGGGAAATAATTAATGAATTAGAACGACTAAATTGCTAAGATCGAAAGACAGGTAATTTAGGCTTTAAGAATCACTTTTCAAAGTAGAGCTAGCATTAGTGAGACTTAGGGGCTAGTAGCATAGGCCGAAAGGAGCTACTGGTTAACTTGGACTGAGAGGACTTGTTATTTACCCATCTACCCGACTTTATTTCAGACTTACCTAGGATTTTGTGCCATCGCAGCTATAGTGAACCGACCATCTTAGCACCCTTTTTATATTTGATTTAATCCAGTTTCTTTTATTGTTCATTTATTGCCATTAGTATAGAACAACTCAAAACACCACCTTTACTTGTTACTTCGATCAAATATAGAACAATCAAATTCCCTTCCTCCTGTGGTTCGACCCTGATCGCCACTAGATTCTGTTAGTAGTACTTAGGTTATAAATATTATTTTTGGTACTAAACGATCAGATCAAATTTTGGCGCCGTTGTTCTTGTAGCGCTAGTTTTAGTTGTTTTTATTTTAGTCTGTCTTTAGCCTCAGGGGATTTATTCCTTGAGGCAGGTCTCATCTTTTTCCTTTAGTTTTGTTTTTATAGGTCTTTCAGGTCTTATCTAAGCAGGATTTTAGAAGGAGAACATCAAAGGGAAGGCTTGAGTACCTTTGATTCTTTCACCAAGATGTCTAAGGTCTTCAGAATTATAGCACAATTTGAAGCTCAGAATGAAAAATCTGACAAGTCGGAGAGTAGACAACAAGCGAAAGCAAGTGTAGAGATGAGTACTGTTGCGGCACTTGAGGCTTCTGTTAATGCTCAATCTGAAAAGCTTGAGGTGGCACAATTGAAGCAAGAAAATTCAGAGCAGAATGCTTCGGTTCATGACACCAATGAGATTGCAGAATTGAGAACGGCAGTCCAAGCTCTTATGGCCCATATGGTGAAAATTGAAAGCCAAATAGCAATCTTAGCGGCTAATCAGCAAGGAAAGGATTCGGGAAATATGGAGAAGCTTGTTAAAATTTCTGATGCAGAAAGAGATCACGTTTCCAGTGCTCATGGTCGATCGACCAACACCACTGGTCGACCGACCAGTATACCTGAGCAGAACGCAAAACCGTCATTTGATTTGCAAAATTCGACAGCTAATGATGATGTGACGAGGGTTTTGAACATGGACAAGTCCGATATTGTCGATTTACGTGATACTTCGGCCCGAGTTATTGACGTGTCGTTCATAGAGCGAGCCATGAAGTCGCTTCCACGTGTTGATAAGGACAAGGTCCTTAATTCAAAGGATGTTTCAAGGAAGGAAGTAGAAGAGCGGGCCAAGTTGTCGATAAAGCCTCCATTTCCTGAGCGGCTCCAGAAATCGGCAGATGAGGTACACTATCGACTGCATATTGATGATGTCCCATTTTTTATTCCTACCCTTATTTCTACTCTAACACCTCCGCCCCAGATTGGGAGCAAGATGGAGGAAGATTTTGCTGCTTTGACTATTTCAGGAGCTGGTTTGGGGAAGAAAGAGCCGCCTGATTTTCCAGCTTTGAAGAAGTCAGAGCGAGGCATGGAGTATGATATGGAGTTCGATGAGTCGGACGATACTAGAGCATGGAGGGCTAGAGCTGCTGACAATCCATTTAGTTACCTAGATGACGGAGATGGGTGGTCTCCATCTGCTGAGATTAGTATCGCTGAGGCGACTGCATCTAGCCAAAGGCCATGGTCGGAGTTATCCCACGTTTTTCGCGGATAAATAATTTAATGCTTGAGTTTTTAAGACAATTTATCGTATTTAAGACTTTTTACTGTTTTTGGTTTGCACGAGACTTCACTTTTATAAGTTTGCTTAGGATTTATTTATGCTTTAAACTATTACTTTGGGTTGTGCGCAATTTTTGGGCGCGTTATTTATGTGCATTTGCAGGTTCTAGACCATATTAACTCAATTTATTGAGTTAATTTCGAAGAAAACAAAGCTTCTGCTCAGGTATAGTGGTCGATCGACTGGTCCTTTTGGTCGATCGACCGGATTGCGACTTCCAGGAGCTTCTGTTCCTGTTCACTCTGGTCGATCGACTGGGTGATGTGGTCGATCGACCGCCCAGAGCTGCTGTACCTGTTTTCGATCATTCCCCTGCTGTGTTTGATCGATTTGCGGAGTCAAGGAGTATTCCCTTCACTTTATTTTCCGCTTCATTTCTGTTTTCTTCTGTTTTTATTATTTCGCACATAATTTTACCGTCCCAATTTTGTTTTTCTCGTTTTATGTGTGGTATTTTCTGTCTTTTCAGGTACTTATTGGTAGCATCATAGCTCTCAAACCTCCTAGCTCGTCTTTGGTTTGGGGAGGTTTCCTTTTTGCTGCGCTTAAAGTCTTGTAAGTTTCCGAGTCCCAATTTCATGTCTTATTTAGTTTCTTATCGCAAAATCCCAATTTCCTTTGCTTATTTATACACATGATTTCGCACAATGAGGGCATTGTGTGATTTGGTTTGGGGAAGGGTTTTGCGTTGCATTTCATTCTGTTTTGCATTCACGTTTACATTTTTGTCTTACATTGTTTTTTATTTTCCATATATACAAAATTTCAAAAAAAATAAATTCGAAAAATTTCAAAAATTCAAAAATTTCACGTTTAATTTTGCATGTTAGGTTGAGTCAGATTGGAGTATTCATTACTGATAGTTGTCATTTGCTTAAACCCTGCATTTATCACATCTTTTAGCAAGAGTTTTTGCAATATCTCGAATTTCGTTTCAAAATTTGTTGAACAATTAGACTTGACTTGAAATTTTGGCAAACTACAAAACTTTCTGAGGAATTAGAGCCTTATAAACTGGTGTCATTCATGACCGGTTTCATTTAGGTTTGTGAGTAGTTACTCCCTGCATATCGTGTAACATTAATTTGCACAAGTATGACATTTAATTTCTTTTTGCCTGCATACATTCGGGTTAGTGGTTGGTATTGCATGTTTGGAGAATATTTGCGAAAATCCCTTTTATTCATTTTACCCATTAGCTTCACATTAGCCAAAAATTGCCAGTTGACCCTTTAGCTACAATCCATAAACTTAGCCTACCCTTTGCTGAGCTAGTTTAGTAGTTTTAGTGGTATTCGTTGTATTGTATCAATTTTGGCTCGATTTGCACTCTATGAAGTTGGTAATGAATGAAGGGGAAGAATAATGAATGAAGGGGAAGAAGAAAAAGAAAAAATGAAGAAATTGAAAAAAAGTGACTGCCGAAAGAAAAAAAAAAACGAAAAAAGAAAAGAAAAGAAAAGAAAAAGAAACGACAAAGGAAGAAGAAGAAGAAAAAAATAAATAAATTGAGTTATTTGACTCCTATGTTGCGATTTATATTCTATGAGGAGTATTGAGTTTGGATTAGTGAAGTGTTTGCCTAATTCATTAAGGCATTTGAGCTTATTTCATTGAGTTAGAAGTGGATGTATGTATTCGGTTTGATAGGATGCTAGCTTGGCTATTTCCCTCTCATTCCCATATCGTTTTGCCCTTTCTTACCCATAGCCTCACTTATCCAAATCTTTGCAAGTATTCGGCATGTGATGGACCCTGAATGGTTGGAATGTATGTTCACGGTAGCTAGAATTACTTATCATACTATATTGCATGCATGATCATGTTGGGTGAGTCTAGGTGAGCGACTTTTGTCTCTTTCTCTCTTACGTATAAATTGCTTACCATTTGCTTTGTTGAGAGAAGAGTGACCCGGGAGAGCCCAATCTTGAAAGTCTTGCAAAGTCAAACGTTCAACATCTTTTTGGAATATGCATAAATTCGTTTGCTTTACATTGCGCTATTAGTAGTTGATTCATATGCATTAAATTGGTTTAAGTAGACGATTTTCAGTTTGTCCATGTTTTGCTCCTTTCTATCTAGATTTAGTTTTGCATTTAGTTTGCTTGGGGACAAGCAAAGGTTTGGTTTGGGGAAGTTTGATGCGTGTCTATAATATGATGTTTTACATCTTTATTTCCACGCATTTTATGTCTATTATTAGTAGTTTATTCTACTATTTGCCCCTTTTCGTCGACTTCCGCCTTTTCATGTAATATTGCAGACTATTGCGGAAATGAGTAGAAAATGAACTAAATCTTGACCCCGGAAGCTAAGCTTAGGAAGGACATGAGTATTTGACTCGGACTTGAAGTTTAGAATGCATTTCAAGGCCTGAAGATAGCAAAAGCATGGGTGCGTACGAGTTTAACAAGCAAAGAAGCACCTCACGACATTGCAGGCTATTTCATATGGCTATATCTCGAGTTCTAGAGCAGATAATCGAGTGATTCTAATTGGAGGTGAAAGTTTATCCTCTTAGCTTTCCAACGCCGCGTAGAACGCCTGATTTGACCAAGTAACGAAGAAATGGCAGCTGTTTTAAGATCGGTGCGCGCTGTAGAATTCGTCGAATGCATTCTCAGACAAAGATCTTTGGTCGATCGATCGGTACTTTTGGTCGATCGACCAGACCACGAGTATCGAAAGCTACTTGTTCAGCTATACTTGGTCGATCGACTGGGTCTAGTGGTCGATCGACCACTCCACGAGTCTGACGAGAATTTAAAGACGAGATTTAGCTTAAGCCCATTGTATATTAGGTTTAGGAATAAGAAGTTGCGCGATATTCCTATATAACGTAGCTTAGTTTTCAGAATATGGATCCAGTTTTTTTTTATCGAGTTTTCATCATCAAAATTTTAGGGTTCTTTAGTTTAATTTCCTTCAATAAAAGTCACTTTTGCCTTCGTTCTTGTTTTTCGGATTCTTCCTTTCTCTGCAATTCCATTCGGTATTTCTTTGTTCCAATTTCAGTTTACTACTTTATTTCATTCATAGTTTAGAATTGTTAAAGTAGTTTCCCAAAAGCCAATTTATCGTCTCATGTTAATTGCTTGTTTCGTTAGTTTAATCATGCATTCAATATCTTTGTTCGTTAATTTCATTGTTGTTTTTATCGCAAGTATGAGTAGCTAAAATACCTTGTGCTAGGATGTAGGGGATCTATGGCGTAGATGGCGTAAAATTAGGCGACCTGAATTAGGGCATCAGTCGATCGACTGGCTTCTCTGGTCGATCGACTGTGCTAGTTGGTCGATCGACTGCCTATAGTGGTCGATCGACTGACGCGTGTATGATTAGCATCGTTTTTTAATTTATTAATAGCAATATTTGACAGCGAGACCGAGAGGCTATTTGTTAAATGCTTAGTATTGACCAACCCATTAAGATCGAGAGACAGGGGAGGGAAATAATTAATGAATTAGAACGACTAAATTGCTAAGATCGAAAGACAGGTAATTTAGGCTTTAAGAATCACTTTTCAGTGCGAGAGCTAGCATTAGTGAGACTTAGGGGCTAGTAGCATAGGCCGAAAGGAGCTACTGGTTAACTTGGACTGAGAGGACTTGTTATTTACCCATCTACCCGACTTTATTTCAGACTTACCTAGGATTTTGTGCCATCGCAGCTATAGTGAACCGACCATCTTAGCACCCTTTTTATATTTGATTTAATCCAGTTTCTTTTATTGTTCATTTATTGCCATTAGTATAGAACAACTCAAAACACCACCTTTACTTGTTACTTCTGGACTGAAATATAGAACAACTGAAATTCCCTTCCTCCCTGTGGTTCGACCCTGACTGCCACTAGATTCTGTTAGTAGTACTTAGGTTATAAATATTATTTTTGGTACTAAACGACTGTATCACCTCCCGCTCCCGAACCTCCTTGGCCATCAAAGCCCCCCCAAAACCACCGTAGCCACCCCCTTGGTTGTAGTTATATCCTCCACTAGTTTGGAAGGAAGGGGTGCTATAGTAGTCGGGGTTCAAGTTGAGGCCTCCATAAATCCCCGGTTGTGTGTACCCTCCATTTGGTAAGTTGAAGTAAGAGGGAAAAGGGCCATCGGGTGGGACAATACGCCGGGAAGCGTAGTCCTCATAGAGGGGGTAGTTTCCTAGGGCTTGATCCACGTAGATTCGATCAATTTTTTGGTGTGCTCGGCCCAAGGAGTCGTCGACTTGTTCAAAGCTTTTGTCGACGTGGGTGCGGAAATAATCTAAAGAGGATTGCACCTTCCCAACCCCAAGGTTCATTCTCTCCATGAGCTCCCACACTTTCGGATCAACGGGTAGGTATTGGGAGGGTTGGGCGGAGGAAGATGTGCCAGTTTCGGGCGGGGCATCATAGTTGTAAGATGATTGGGTTGGCCCTTGGGCATTTCTTCCGTAGCAGAGAATGCTACGGGCTACTTGCCGAGTGGTAGGGGTGGTAGGGTTTGCAATAGGAAGGAGATACTTGTCTTTGTCCGGTTCAAGGGTAACCATGTCGGCATTTGGGAGAGCAATTGAGGTCAAGCTCTTCCGAATCATGAGGTAAGTCTTCTTGTCATCCCAATCATACCAAGTAAAAAAAGTAAGGTAAAATGGTTACTATCTATGATGGTGACCCCTTGTACCGGTTGATGTCGTGATTCCACAAATCCTACGGTCTCCTTGGCAATTTGGGTTATCAAACCCCCTACCACTATTGGTGAATTGTTTCGGATGTTGATGCCAAGCTTTTGCAAATGGAGGATCAAGAGGTGGGCAATATTTATTTGGTACGCCTTGGGGTGTTGCCTAAGGTAGCTCCCAAGAATGTAGAGCTCATCGGAACACATATTGTGAGGCTCATGCCTCCCAAATATCGTCCACCCCATAGAGCGGTGCCATGTCCGGATAATAGGACTATGAATATGGTGTTCCTTAATTTTTGGTTCATCATCAATACTTTCACCCGAAATCGCTTTCCACAACTCCTTTTGATCATACCTAGTCGGGGGAAGGTGGCTTCCCGTACTAGGCAACCCAAAAATTCTCCCAAATCTCTCAAGGGTCATTTGAATAGTCTTGTTCATTAACCGAAAGGATATACCGGTTATCTTACTTGTGTTCTTATTTTTCTCCACTTCAAGGGAGGACAAAAATTCAAGTGTAATCCTAGCAAACGTTTGGCGATGCAATTTGTACATAGCTCCCATCCCGACCCCATTAAATAAAGTCTCACATTTGGTATCCCATCCTAACCTTCTCAAGGTATTGCGACAAATAAATCTAGTAGGGATAATTTCACTAGATTTTAGGTGAGAAAACCTTACCTTATGTGTCTCGGAAATGAAATTGACCTCCGGGAAGGTTGGGTCGGGTGCTATCTCCGCTCCACTAGTGCTAGCATCGGCTCTAGCTCTCTTATTTGGTGCCATTATCTCAAATAGTTAACTTACCTTAATAACCCAAGTCAAAAACTCCAATTTTTCCACCAAAAAGGCTTAAAAAGACAATTAAACCTTAAATAAACAAAGTTAGAGTGAAGAACTTACCCAAAAATGGATGTTGAATTTTCGGATTTTCCAAACCCTAGACTTGGAAGTGACGATGTTTTGTGTTTTTTGGTGTTTTTGTGATGAAAAATGGAGTTTGGAGTGATAATATATGGTTAAAAGGAAGTTTTAGCTCAAAAAATGGAGGATTAGATGATTTTGATGATTTGGGGATGAGTTGGTGTGGAGAAGTGGATGAAGATGTGTTTGTGTTTGAAGAGAGAGAGAGTGTGTGATTTTTAGAAAGTGGTAAAAAAATGAGTGGTTGAGAGGGGATAAGGGAGTCGGGTAAGGGGTCTGGGACCGGCCGCCGGTCGACCGGCTGTATCCCTTGAGTTTTTTTTTATTTTTTGCAAAAGTTCCAACGAGTTTTGCACCGGTTTGGACTGGCCGCCGGTTGACCGGCTGGGACCCCTCTCTCCTTTTTTTCGAAAAAAATTCTAAGTGCAATATGACTCTCAGCCGGCGGACCGGCTGGGAGTCCTTTCCAACTTCCTCCAGCTTCCCAGCTCATGATGTGACTCTCAGCCGGCCGACCGGCTGGGAGTCCTTTCCAACTTCCTCCAGCTTCCCAGCTCATGATGTGACTCTCAGCCGGCGGAACGGCTGCCGGCCGACCGGCTGGGAGTCCTTCTTCGTAATTTTTCAACCAAAGTTACAGCGGGTTATCAGCCGGTCATAGACCGTCCGCCGGTGGACCGGCTGGGACCCCTTTTTCTCAATTTCTCCACTCTTGCTAACTTGAATTATGTCCAAAAGTTCCAGCGGGATCTGAGCCGGTCATAGACTGGCCGCCTGCTTACAGGCTCAGATCCCTTTTTGACATACTTATTGCTTCAAGCATAAAAAAAATTTCAATGATGGCACATTTCAAAAATGGACTCTCCCAAACACAATTAATTCATCGGAATACCTCCTAGACTCCAACACCAACCCCGTTGTGCCAAGTATGATGCTTCCAAATTCCTCATTGTCTAGCTAAATATGCATGATATTTACAAAATCCATGGGTTGCCTCCTAAGTAGCGCCCTTGTTTTACGTCGTAGGCTCGACCAAGTCATGAATTACATTCAAGGATGGGAAAGGTAAGTTTCAATGGAACTTATGTTCTTCAATATGGGTGACCCAGCTACGTAGTGCTTGAGCCGTTGCCCATTGACTTTGAAAGTTTGGTCCCCATCGGTCACCTCCACCGATCCATAAGGAAAGACGCGGACCACGGTAAAGGGACCCGACCACTTGGACTTGAGTTTCCCGGAAAATAGCTTGAATCTTGAATTGAATATGAGAACTAACTCCCCTATTTGAAACTCTCTTCTTAGAATTGCCTTGTCATGAAATTTCTTCGTTCTTTCCTTGTATATTCTCGAACTTTCATAATCATTGAGGCAAAATTCTTCCAACTCATTCATGTCAAAAAGCCTCTTCTCTCCCGCTTCCTTCAAGTCATAATTTAAGAACTTTACGGCCCAAAAGGCGCGGTGTTCCAACTCAACGGGGAGATGACAAGGCTTACCATACACCAACCTAAAAGGCGAAGTGCCAATCGGAGTTTTGTAGGCGGTACGGTACGCCCATAGAGCATCATCTAGCTTCATTGACCAGTCCTTTCGTGATTTTGCCACGGTCTTCTTAAGTATGGACTTAATTTCCCGGTTAGAGACCTCGGCTTGCCCATTTGCTTGGGGGTGATAGGCAAGACTTCTCCTATGTTGAACCCCATGTTTCTTGAGCAAAGCCTCAAAGGTCTTCTCATGGAAATGTAAACCTCTATCACTTATAAGCACCCTTGGCACTCCAAATCGTGGGAAAATTGTATTCTTCAAGAATTTGCCAACCGACTTGGCATCACGTGTCTTGGTAGGAATTGCCTCTACCCATTTACTCACGTAGTCCACCGCTACTAGTATGTACTCATACCCATAAGACGAAGGATATGAGCCTTGGTAATCAATCCCCTATACGTCAAACAATTCAACCTCTAGCATGTAGTTCATGGGCATCTCGTGCCTCCTTGAAATCCCGCCACTTCTTTGGCATTTTTCACACCCTTTCACATAAGTAGTTACGTCGTGGAACAAGGTTGGCCAATAAAAACCACATTGAAGAATTCGAGCGGCGGTTTTTCTCGAGCTCTCGTGTCCTCCACTAGGCATGTAATGGCAATGAGAAATTATTTGCTTAACCTCTTCATTTGGAATGCATCTTCTAATTATCCCATCCGCACATGACTTGTAAAGACATGGTTCCTCCCAAAAGTATTGTTTAAGATCGTGAAAAAACTTCTTCTTCTTATGGGAGTCATAGTCATGTGGGATGACCCCGGATACCAAGTAGTTGACGTATTCCACATACTAAGGGACATCCATTAGAGCAAGTGCGAATAATTGATCATCCGGCAAGGAATCATCAATCTGTAGCCCATCTTTCACGTTCTCATTGAATAGCCGAGAGAGATGGTCGGCTACTACATTCTCCACACCTTTCTTGTCTCTTATTTCAATATCAAACTCTTGTAGCAAAAGTATCCACCGGATCAAG
This sequence comes from Silene latifolia, assembly GCF_048544455.1. NCBI lineage: Eukaryota > Viridiplantae > Streptophyta > Magnoliopsida > Caryophyllales > Caryophyllaceae > Silene > Silene latifolia. Next base: position 25,809,066 of record NC_133537.1, on the reverse strand, counting down.
CGGGGTTTTGATTCCTTTTTTATTAGCAAATGCCTCAACGCCGTATGATCGGTATGTACTATTACTTTAGAGCCCGCCAAATAAGAACGGAACTTGTTCATAGCATAAATGACCGCTAAAAGCTCCTTTTCGGTAGTGGTGTAATTTTCTTGAGCTTCATCCAAAGTTTTGCTTGCATAATATATGGCATGAAGTTTGCCATCTTTTCTTTGTCCAAGCATCGCTCCCACCGCTACATCACTAGCATCGCACATCAACTCAAAATGTTCCCCTCAAGTGGGAGGTTGCATAATTGGGGCGGTGATGAGAGCTTCCTTCAACCTATTAAAAGCATTCAAACATTTATTAGTAAACTCAAAGGGCACATCCTTTCCAAGTAACAATGTTAAGGGTCGGACAATCAAGGAAAAATCCTTGATAAATCTCCGGTAGAAACCGGCATGCCCTAGAAAACTTCTAACCCATTTGACATTTGTGGGAGGGAGTAGGGTTTTAATCACTTCAACCTTGGCTTGATCCACTTCTAAGCCTCTACTTGACACAACATGACCCAAAACAACCCTGGATGTCACCATAAAGTGACATTTCTCCCAATTCAAGACTAGACCGGTTTCTTGACACCACTTTAAGACCTTGCTCAAATTAGCTAAACATCCATCAAATGAGGTGCCTACGATGGAAAAATCATCCATAAATACCTCCATTATATCCTCAACATATTCGGAAAATACAGCTAGCATACATCTTTGAAATGTGGCCGGCGCATTGCATAGCCCAAAGGGCATGCGCCTATAAGCAAAGGTGCCAAACGGGCAAGTGAAAGTGGTCTTTTCTTGATCATTGGGGTGAATCGGAATTTGGAAAAACCCCAAAAACCCATCTAGGTAGCAAAAATGAGAGTGTTGGGCAAGTCTCTCCAACATTTGATCAAGGAAAGGAAGGGGGAAATGGTCTTTCCTAGCCGCCTTGTTGAGGCGTCTATAGTCTATACACATTCTCCAACCTGTTGTAATTCTTGTCGAAATTAGCTCATTCTTGTCATTTGTAACAACCGTGACCCCGCCCTTCTTTGATACAACATACACCAGGCTCACCCATGCACTATCGGAGATAAGGTAAATGATACTTTCATCATAGAGCTTCAACACCTCCTTCCTTACCACTTCTTTCATTGCGGGGTTAAGGCGGCGTTGAGGCTCAATGGAAGATGCACCCTCATCCTCCAAGTGAATGCGGTGAGTGCAAAAAGAAGGGTTAATTCCCTTAATATCCTCAATTGAATACCCAATGACATCCTTAAATTTTCGCACAACATCAAGTAATTTTTGAAGTTCGGTGTCATTGAGTGCACTATTGACAATAATAGGGTATGTGTCATTAGGGCCAATAAAAGCATGTTTAAGAGTAGAGGGAAAAGGTTTCAACTCCACTTGAGGAGGCGTGGATCTCTCCTCTTTTTTACCATCCCTTCTCAAGCTCTCAAATTCCTTGTTTGGGTCTTCTTCAATTGTTGAATCCATAGCCAAAGCATATTCCCGGTGCTCCTTGCAATCCTTTACCTTACCCTCAAGAAATCCATGTAAGCTCTTGTCCTCTTCAAATCTTTTCATGTCAACCCATTCTTCTACCATATCAATCATGTAGCAAGACTTTGCTTCCGAAGGTTCTTTCATAGCTTTGTTCAAAGAGAACTCCACCTTTTCTTCACCAACTTGAAGAGAAAGCTTCCCATTTTTCACATCAATCATGGCACCCCCCGTGGCAAGGCAAGGGCGCCCTAATATAATGGGAATGTTTGAATCTTCGGGGATGTCCATCACATAGAAATCACAAGGGAACTCAAGTTTGCCCACTTTGAGTGGGACATCCTCCACAAGACCAATTGGATATCTTACCGACCTATCCGCAAGTTGTAAAAAAACTCTTGTTGGCAAGAGCTCATAATCCTTCAATTTATTGAAAATCTTGAGAGGCATGAGACTAATGCTTGCCCCCAAATCACACAAGGCTCTCTCAATATGAACGTTCCCAATTGTGCATGGTATGAAAAAACTCTCCGGATCTTCAAGCTTTCGGGGTACCTCATTCATTAGAATGGCACTACATTCCTTATACAAATTCACCGTAGATGGTTGCATGGCATTCTTGTTAGAAATCAACTCCTTTAAGAATTTACCATAGGTTGGTATCTCCTTGATGGCATCAATGAAAGGCATGGAAATGTTAATTCCCTTCATCATGTTCATGAATTTTCCATATTTTTGTTCAAGTTTTACCCTTGCCAACCTTTGTGGAAAAGGAATTGGTGGCACATATGTTCTCACAAGGTGTTGCTTGGGTTTTTCAACAATTTTTGTAGGTTCACCAACTACCTTTGGAGTTTCCACAACAACCTCTACTAGATCATCTTCAACCCCTTTTTCTTCATTCACCTTTGGTTGTTCAACCACAATATCCGGTTTACTACTCTTTCTCCTCTTGATGAATACCCGGTCCTCCAACTCTCTACCACTCCTCAAATGTATAGCATTTATGGTTTTTGGATTCTCCTCGGTTTTGCCCGAAAACTTTCCATCTGAGGCTTGCAATTGACTCATTTGAGAAGCCAATTGAGAGATTTGATTATCCGTCATTCTTTGGGAGGCTTGCACTTGAGTTCTCAATTAGTTGATAGAATTTGTTGTATCCTCTTGTTTTTGGTTAGAGTGAGCAATGAATTGGGTTTGAGTATTCAATAATTGCTCCATCATGAGCTCCAAGTTTGATTTAGGTTGGGTGGATTGTTGAAATGGTGGGTTGGTTGGTTGATTGAGTGGTTAGAATTGTGGTCTTGGTTGGAGGGATCTTCCTTGGAAACTCGGTGGTCCTTGGTTAAATGTTGTATTTGGCTTTTGGGCTTGGAAGTTTGGTGTAAATTGTGATTTTTGTTGGAAAGTGGGGTTTTGGACATTTTGTGAGCCATAGGAAAAATTTGGGCGGGCTCTCATTCCGGGGTGGTATTGATTGTTGTTGAATGCTTGCTTTACCGGACTTCATTCCCACACTCCATTCACTTGCTCCATATAATTACCCTCTCCCCCCATCAAAGGACACTCATTTGGTGGATGTCCTTGGTCTCTACAAATTTCACAACAATACACTTGGTTCCTAGTAGATGAAGAGTTGCTAGAGGTGTTGCTTGAGCTCATCAAAGCAACTTGTTGCTTGAGCTCTTCTATTAACCCTTTGACCTCAACATTGTTAGTCGACTCAACGGTTGACTTTCCCTTCCTTTTATGCCTATCATTGTTCCAATGAAAAGTACGGGAAGCCATTTCCTCAATAAGCTCCTTGGCCGTCTTGTGATCAATTTTGTCTAGTGCCCCTTTTCCTGAGCCGGAGTCTAGGTTCATTTTCATCTCATTGCTCAACCCCTCGTAGAAGTTGTTTATCAACTCATCATCTCTGATTCTGTGATGAGGACACAACCTTGGGAGTCCCTTATACCTTTCCCATGCCTCATAAAGGGTCTCATCATCATGTTGGGTGAAGCCTTGAAGCTCACTCTTGATTCTTCCGGTCCTTTGTGGTGGGAAGTACTTGTTTAAGAAGGCCTTAGAGACATTATCCCAAGTCCTAAGAGAATCGGTCTCACAACTTTTCAACCATTCCTTAGCACTCCCCCTCAAGGAATAAGGAAAGAGCCTAAGGCGGATTGCATCCTCCGACACTCCATTTGCCTTATACATGTCACAACTATCCAAGAAATAATTAAGATGTTCATTAGGGTTTTCAGTAGCTCCCCCTCCGAATTGGTTTCTTTGGACTAGTTGCAACAAAGTAGCCTTCACATCAAAGTTATTTGCTTGAATAGGTGGCTTGACAATACTTGGGTTCACCACCTTCTTTGGAGCCAAATTGTCCCTCATAGGAGCCGAGGCCATTGTTGCTTCTTCGGGAATTCCAAATGGAATCTCAAAAAACTCAAGAGTGCCCGGTTCTTCTAGAACGTCTTCCACTATTAAATGTTCTTCGAAAGTTGGAGTTTCTATGAATCCCCTTCTTCGGAGTGAATTGAGTCTCCTTGCGGTAGCTTCAATCTCGTGGTCAATCGGATGAATAGGTTGACCCCTTCGATTTCTCCTACTCGTGCAAATAGTCCTACACACTCAAGGTAAGGATTAGTAACACAAGAGATTTAGCCTAAACTAGAACAAAAACTATTAATATCTAGCCTTTGCTCTCCGGCAACGGCGACAAAAACTTGATGGTTTCAAATTAAACCTCGCAAGTGCACAGTTTGTCGTCGTGCAAAATTGAGGGTCGATCCCACAAGGAGATAGGAAGACTACTAATTGTTTTAATCCTTAAGCTTAGCTAAGTCGACAAAATTTAGATGAGGTTATTAATCTAACAACTAAACTAAACAAAATGAAATGCAGTTTAACAAGAGAAGGAAAAATGAGCAAGATAAGATTAAGTTGTAAATCAAATGATTAAAAGGCCTAGAACTCGGTTCTCCTACAACAATTCGTAATTCCACATCACGATTCCCTAGGATAATTATTTGGGGTAGACAAGCAAGGAGGAGATGGCTTTAATTCACCTAGAACCTCCCTCTCGGGTTCGCAATAGGACACTAGCACTACCCACAACTCCCCCCCCCCCCCCCCCTCCTCGGGTTCGAAGGTCGGAATCCTTAGCTTAACATCCGACTCCCCCAAAAATATGCATTTTCCCAAGGTAGCCTAATATTAGCTAAGGTCATTAATCCCCCATCGAATTCTAGGTCATCCCACTCCTCCTCTCGGAGGTCGATTTCAAACACTAGCCTAGAGGTACCCTCCCTTGGTTCTCCCTTTCGGTCTCAACCTAGGTTAGCAATAGGATCAAATTCCGGGTACCCGATTCCCGATCTAACCAACTCTCGTTGGTGGACAAGGGTCACAAATCAACATTACCCAAAGTCGACCCATAAATCAAGTCAATCCTCTAGTCTATCCTTACCAATCTCCTCCAACAATTAGCCTCTATGTGAATCAATCAATGGAATTACTCATGTTGGGTTAATGATGTGACCATAATTGGTGCATATTTAGCCCCCGAATTACCATTGTTTCCATGCTTTTTAGTGCCTATTTGGGTCATTTCTTATCTTTAGTTCTTTGTTTTGCATATTCTTTGAGATTTTGATCCCTTGGTAGGAAAGGAGTAAGAATCTTGCATTTTCATGGCAAAACGAGGCTAAATTGATTGTATTCAATGACCAAGCATCAAGAAGAGACAAGACTAGAAGGCCTTTGTACATATCATAGTAGAGGAACAATGTTGAGAAAGGATCCTTGCGTCCCCAAGGAAATCCCCAAGGAATTTATGAAGAAAAGGGAAGAAAAGTAGAAGAATTGACGCTGACCAACAATCCGAACGGATTGCATAATCCGCCCGTCCAGCCAAAGACAATCCGAGCGTCCCTCCTTGGAATCCGCTCGATTCCCCTCAACAATCCGAGTGTCCCTCTCCCGAATCCGCTCGGATTGCACCGCCCAAATCCGGCCGTCCCGACCTAATCCGCACGGATTCCCGCACAAAGACGGATTTCATTCTTCAAGCTACGAAAAGAGAAGCCCTTCTCTCGTAAAAATACCGGTCCTCCTTGCTCAACTTAAAAAGTGTAATTACTAGTTTAGCCCTTAGTTAACCCTAATGCATCCTCCCTAATTTTCACTATAAATACCCCATTAGGCTAATTAGAGGAGCATGTTCTTCTTATCAATAATTAGTGTAGTTAATATCAATCAAATCTCTTTTCAATATTGTAATCAAGTATTAATCAAGTTTTAATCCAAGTTTTAGTTCTTTAATCTCTATCTTGTTCTTCCTTTATTTTGGGTAATTGAAGATTATTTGGGTTATTATTGGGAGATTGACAACCTCTCAATCTATCATTCAAGTACTTCTATTATTCTTGCTTTATTATTAGAATCATTAGTAGGTATAATCTCTTAATCCCTTTTTAATTATTGTTAATTACTTTCATTTATTCATCATGTTTCATATTGTTGGTATGATTGACAACCTTGCTAGCATGATCAACATGATAATGAGTGAGTAGTCTCTTAGCTAGGGTTTAATGGGTGATTAGGGGAAACCAACATGGGGAATGATTCATGCTTAAATCAATATGCTTTCATATCTTATTTGCTTGCTTGTTTTGATCTCAACTCATGCACATGTTATATTTGATGAAATGCTAAGCCTATGAATCCTTGCATTTACTATCATCTTCTATCTTTTCAATGAGACTTGTAAGACATAACCCAACTCGAGTCTCATTAAACCATGCATGTGTTGAGTAGGAAAGATTAAGTCGACTTGTAGGTGTTGTACAATCTAATCGATTCGGCTCCGGGACCCAAACTTTCCTAGGATTGTAAGATATAACCCAACTCAATCCATCACAACAATAATTGCTTGCTTATAATTTGAGAACATGTTTGTATGATCATATCCCATGATTCCCCTATGATCCCATGACACCCTAGTGCTTTTAGTCAATTGTTTACACCCCTTATTTTATTCATCTTGCTAGTTTATTTTCATTGTTATTTTAGTTTAGTGACCTTCTACACCAACCCAATTTGTGACACCCCTAGACACTACTAGTTACAATAGAATTCTCATTTCAATACCCGTCCCTTGGGATCCGACCTTTACTTGCCTCTTTACTAATTGTAGAGTTGTTTGTGAAGTATAAATTGTGTTTTGTATCGACCATTGACCAACGACCACATATACTTAATTGTGAACACAAAATGGCCTCGTCCGCATAAAAATGGCACCGTTGCCGGGGACGGTGTTTAATTGATTTAAGATTTCTTTTATTGTTATTAGTTGTGTCTTTTTCACCTTGGGGAAGTAAAAACTCCTCAAGGTTTGTTCTAATTGTTTTTGAGTTATTTGATATTTTGCATGTCTAGAAGGTTACAAAGTGATTTGTTACCTTTTGACCGTGAAATCGAAAGAACCTTGACGAATAATAGGAGACTTGTTAGGAGGAATTTGAGAGGTGTTGGTGAAGTTGTTCAACCCACTAGTGAGTTTGTCAATCCTTTCGCAATAGAAGGAGAAGAAAACCCATTACACAATATCCCACAAAATCCACCTACAATGCCTAAATTCTCGTCACACTCTATACCCACCGAGGAGAATCTACCAAATGGTACTCCTACACCGCAACATCTCACCGGTAATTTTATTGCCAAGTCCGCCTTCATCCAACTAGTTGAGAGGAGCCAATTCGGGGGAATGCCTAGTGAGGACCCTCATTCTCATATGGAAACCTTTTGCGATTATTGTGATGCTATCTCTCAAACGGGCGTGACTCAAGACCAAATTAGATGGGTCTTATTTCCTTTTTCGTTAATCGGCACCGCAAATCAATGGTTGAAGGGCCTTGATAAGGCCACCCTTGGAATAGATTCTTGGAAGAAGTTAGCTCTAGCTTTCTACAAAAAATTCTACCCACCGGAAAAGACTAACATGCTAAGAGCTCAAATTACGGGTTTCAAGCAAAGGGATGAAGAATCTTTGTATGAGGCTTGGGAGCGGTTCAAAGGTATTTGTCGCTCATGTCCTCACCATGGACTTAGCGAATGGTTTTTAGTGCAACAATTTTGGAATGGTTTATATGAAGATTCAAGGAACATTCTCAATATGGGATCAAATGGAATGTTCACCGAGGTTGATGACAATCAAACATGGAACAAGATTGAGGAAATGGCGGTCCATAATTCACAATATAGTAGACCTCGCAAGGCTACTAGAGGAGGAAAGCATGAAGTGGACTCCGTTACTCAATTGGGTGCTCAACTTAGTGCTCACATTGACACAATCAACTTGAAGTTTGAACAAGCTATGGCTAGACTTGAGGAAAACTCAAAATCATCAAAGCATCATGTCAATGCCATGACGGCATCCTCATCAATCCCAAGTGGGATATGTGAGAATTGTGGAACTTTGGGTCATGACCCAAGTGAGTGTAGGGGAACAACCGAACAAGTTAATGCTTTCCAAGCTTACAAAAGTGGTACCCCTTATTCAAATTTTTACAATGAAAACACCAAGTTCCATCCAAATCTCTCATACAAAAGCCAAAATGTTCAAAACCCTCAAACAACATACACTCCACCTCACCCATGAGGAATCAAAATCAAAGACCCTTTTACAATCAAAACCAAGGTTACCAAAATCAAAATCCATACAATCACCAAAATGACCAAGGTTTTTATGTCCAAAAAGCGGTCCTCCAAATGCAAAAAAATCAACAAGAATTTTTCACTCAAATGCAAAAAGATAGCCAAGCAAAGGACACCACCATCAACAACATTCTAGCTCACACCAAGATGTTGGAAACACAATTGACTCAACTAGCATCCTCAAGCTCACAAAGACAAAAGGGGCAATTACCACCTCAAAGTAATCCCCCTAGACATGAAACGGTTAGTGCCATTCACTTGAGAAGTGGTACAAGGTATGAAGCACCAAAGAAGCAAGTTGAGGATGAAGTTGTGCAAGCTAGTGAAAAGGAAGAAATTGTGCAAAGCCCCAAAGAAGGGGAATCATCAAAAGAAGAAAGTTCAAAGAAAAATGAAGACAAGGCCAAAGAGAAGGAGCCCATTGTGATTAGACTTCCTTTTCCAAGTCGTCAAGCCAAGCCCAAATTTGATGATCAACTTGGAAAGTTCATGGAGATTGTGAAGAATTTAGAAGTCTCAATTCCTTTCACGGAATTAATCAATCACGTACCGGCCTATGCAAAATACATGAAAGATATCCTCACAAAGAAGAAGTCGATCCGGAAACTTGAGACTATCGCCTTCACTAAGGTGAGTAGTGCAATACTTCAAGGGAGTTCACCTCCAAAGTTAAAGGATCCGGGAAGCTTCTCAATACCGTGTACCATTGGCGACACGATGATCAACAAAGCCTTATGTGATCTAGGGGCTAGTGTGAGTGTCATGCCGTACTCGGTAAGTAAAAGGTTGGGGATGGGAGAGCTTAAATGCACCAATATCACGCTCCAAATGGCCGATAGATCGACGAAGACACCATTAGGGATATGGGAAGATGTCCCCGTGCGAATTGGGAAGTTTTTCATCCCGGTGGACTTTGTCATTGTTGATATGGAGGAAGATTCCAACATTCCAATCATCTTAGGAAGACCTTTCCTACACACCGCGGGTCTTTGTGATTGATGTGAAACATGGAGAGCTCACTCTAGAAGTGGGAGATGAAAGCATAACTTTTAATCTTGACAAAACCATGAGAGCTCCTCGTTTGCATGAGCCATGTTTCATGATTGATCATTATAGCCGAAAAGATGAAAGGAAGAAATCGGAACTCCAATGGAGGAAGAAAATTGAAGATGCTCCATTCAAACAGCAAGTGAATTGTGACAAGGAGAGCTTGCAAAGCTCATCAAAATCAACCAAGGAAGAAGAGGATGGCCTCATTGGCCAAGAGAAGAAATGGGGAGAGTTGTCTCCATCTAAGCAAGAGATTTTCAATGATCAACTCAATGAAGTTTGTGGTCTTTGGGACGACGAGTTTGAAGGGATTTTTAATCCCTACATTGGGCATGCCATCGATCATGATCAACAACAAGGGCCACGGTCTATTGAGGACCTCTACCATAATAATGAACAAGCTTTTGATTACTTTTTCAAGGTGTTGAGCAACATCAACAACACCTTGAACATGCCCCTTTGACATCTCATCAAGAATGAGAGTTTGGTGGAGTCCTCCCTAAACCACCACTTGTAAATATTTCTAACTCCCTAACTTACATTTCAATTTTTGTATTGCATTTTTGTCATTTTTGGATTTTTATTTACTTTGATCAAAATAATTGTCATGTAAGAGAGAAGTGAGGGAGGGACTAACGATTTCAATTGATGTGTAGTGCTTTACCTTAGTGTGGGGATGGGAATTGCCTAGGCTATTCATGCCTTAGTAATGCCCCCACGATGAAGAACACAAGAAATGAAGAAGAATGGAAGAATGGTAAAGGGAAATGCATTGTGCACGAATGGAATGAATCCGGGTACAAAGGACCAGAATCCGAGCGGATTCCTGAGAATCCGCCCGTCTTCAACAATCCGAGCGTCCTGCTGAGAAGACGCCCGTCCTGAGCTGAGCTGAAATTGAAAATTTCTTGATCGTTGAAGAATCCGAGCGGATTTACGGAAAGACGCCTGTCTCATAGAATCCGTCCGTCTTGTGAAGAAGACGCCCGTCTTTGCAAATTGAAGAAAACAAAGAAATTTCTCTCGGATCAAATCCGTCCGCCCTGAAGCAAATCCGCCCGTCCCATCACAGAAGAATCCGAGCGGATTCCCCAATCCGCCCGTCTTTAGGCGAGCTTCTGAAAATTTTGAAGCTGCAGAATCCGCACGGATTGGGCCTAATCCGCACGGATTGCCCCTGCGTTTTCGAAAATTCCGACTTCTTTAAATACCCTCCCACCTTCATTCCTTCATTCATCCATTCATAAACACTACCCACAACATCAAAACCCTCATCCTCTCCATCACAAAAACAAAAACCCTCAACAAAATCCACCAAAATCAAATCAAACCATCCTTCAAACAACAAATCAATCACTCCATCTTCAATAAAAATCAAAACCAAGAACAAAATCTTCAACCTTTGAGTCGATTTTGATTTCATAAAGGCAAAGCCTTTCACCTTCAAATCGATTTGGGCATTTTACAAATTGAAGATTTTTGATTCTTTTCTTGGTTAGTTCATCAAATGGCAAGGACAAAGGGAGCAACAAAGGCACCAAAGGCAAAGGCTCTCTCTCAAAGGCAAAAAGCTCTCCAAACAAAGAAAGCTTTGGCAATGGTGGTATCAACACCAAACTTGGAAGTGCAACAACAACAACAAACTTCTATGGGAGCATCACCTTCTACTCCGGTAATCGAACAACTCTTGCATTATCCGGAGGTAACTTTTATTTCCGATACCCATAGAAATACTTTTGTCAAGTTTGCTATGAAATCAATTCAATCCACCAAATTCATAAGTGAAGATGCCTTGGAGAAATTGGGTGTTCTTGAACAAACAAAGCCTTTTTCAATGCCATGGGTTTGAAGAAATTGTTTGAAACAAAGGAATCGACATACCCTTCCCTTGTTTTGGAATTCTTAAGTTCTTTAAAAGTTACCAAAGTTGAGGATAGGGAAAATCTTGAGTTTCGTCTAGCTAACATTAGTAGACGCATTACCTTTAAGGAATTGGGTGAAATTTTGGGTCTTAGCGATGAATCGAGATATCTTAAGCATTATGGAAAGTATGACCCCGAGCCTCTTTGGGAGGCAATCTCCGGGAAGAAATTTGATGATTTTCATGCTTGTCGTGCTCTTTTGGTCCATCATCCGGGCATAAGAGTATGGCACAAAGTTGTGGGAAATACCATAATTGCTAGGAAAGACACCAATCATTTCACAAGACTTGATTTTATTCTCCTTGAATCGGCTTTGAATGTCGGAAGAATTCACACCAAGCCTTTCAATTCTTTGAGGCTATTGGTTGATAGATGGCTTAATGTTGATAATGGGAAGAAGGGTACGACCGTTATTGTAAATGGCGGCCTAGTCACGGTCCTAGCTAAGCACTTTGATCCTAATTTCAATAAGGATAAGAAGTACAAAGCAAAGGAAGGTGGCCATCTTATTAACATGCACATTATGATTAACAAGTTCAAGTGGGTTGCCCATAACCCCCTTGACACTAAATATGGATGGCTAACTAGTGAAGCTAGATCGTTCACCTTACCCTCGAAGATTTGTCGCCTAAGTGTCCACCGGACCAACTATCTACTTCCCCTATCCAAAGAAGCCGAGTACATCATTCAACAACAAAAGGGTGATCATGAAACCCCCTCCTCTTCCATTGTTATACCGCCTTACCCCTTTGTGTATGAAGAGTTCAAACCGGAAGGAATTGAAATTGGGAAAGACTATGTCACTCTTCTTATGCAAGCCATGCACAAGCAAGCTTATGAAGATCGGAAGAATGCATATTTGGCTCAATATCCTCCCCTCCTACATTTAGCTAGGCAAGGACTCCTTGATCCATCTTGTCCTTTGCCTAGTTGGGCGGATAAAGAAGCCTTGTTTCCGGGTGCATCTAGGGACGTGGTGGAAGACAATGAGGTTGTTGGAAATGGTGAAGAAATTGATGATAATATTGAGGAAGAAGCAAGTGGAGATGGAGAAGGAGATGGAGAAAGAGATGGTGAAGATGATGACGAACAAGATGATGAAGAAAGTGACAAGGAAAGTGGCAATGTGACCACTTCTCATGAGGGAAGTGGTGATGATGATAGCATGATGGAGGACTAGCAAGCCTTGGAGATTCCTACTCTCCCACGGTTTGTCTATATCTCTTTGTATTTTATTTCATTTTGATCATTGTTGGTTTAGTCCTAGCAACATCAAAGGACTCACACCTCGGTTCCATTGAGGTGTTCTTCTTTTTGTTCCCATTTGTAAAATCCAAAATGACAATCTAGTTTCATGCATAGCATAGTGTGTGCATGAACTATACCCATCCTTGAACATTAGCAATAGTGTCTCACTCGGTTTGGGGAAGTTGATGCATACGCAACGGGAGGTAATCTAAATTATCCTCTCCGTCATAACAAAAACCATGCATCATGTAGTGTAGCTTAGTATAGAATTGCATTTAGTATAGAAATCATGCATCATCTTTGCATAATTTCCATCATTTTGGCCATTGAGGACAATGCCCATATTAGTGTGGGGATGGGAATTCTAACACTTAACTTTTATTCAAAAACCCATAAAAATTGAAAAATTTCAAAAATCATAAAAATTGAAAAATTGAAAAACCAAAAACAAGTTCATTTCCTTTGTATATATTGTCTTGTATATATTGTGTTTGTTTTATCCTTGTTCACTTTGATTGACTACGCCACATCCGAGACATGAGGACATTGAAGACCGCATGGTATGATCTTTCCAATCTCCTTTTTCCTCTTTATGTTAATGACTATGTGGCTTTATTTTGATTGATGCGGTAAAAACAATGTGAACTTAGGATTGCATTTAGTTTATATGGCATATTAGTTGGTAGAATCATATGCATTAGGATGTTTATATGTTAGTTGCATCATGGCATATAGTTTGCATGTTAGAAAAATTTTGCGAAACCGTCTACTTGGGAAGCTTGACAAGTGTATATAGGCCCTAGTAGATGCTTTTTCTTCTTAAGACTTTGCTTGTTAGAATACTTGTAAAACACCCTAGGATGTGTCATGCTAGTATCCTTTGACCCATGGATTAAGGCCTAGTCAAGAGTACCTTGTGGTGTGATAACTCCTTGGCTACCGTTTATTCCAAGGTGACCCTTGAAACCATGCATCCATCCATCCATCATCCATGTTCTACCATATTTTTGTCAACAAAAGGGAATGGGCACAAAACAAAAAGAAATCAATTTGAGTTCAATGAAATGAAAAGTGAAAGAAAGTTTGCAAAAATGCATCAAAAGAAAAGAGGAGCAAAAATAGACTCCAAAAGCTTCAAAAACAAGGCACCCTCGTTACTAATTGGGGTGACTTTGAAAATGTTCAAAAGAAATGCAAAGAAAAGTTGAAAGTTGTCAAGTATTGAAATGCCAAAAATCAAAAGAAATGGCAAAAAGAAAGTGTTCTCAAATGTCAAATGCCACATGAAATTGGGGGAAAAACAACAATGAAAGCAAACTCCCAAAAGTGAAACTCAAATATCTATCGATCCCTTTATCCATCATATCCATTTTTGTGCATGGTAGAGAGGGGACGACCCTTCTTCTTGTCTAGGCAAGAGGGGGAATTCCGCGATCCTCCAGTGTTTCTAACACCATAGCGAGTCTATTCTTGACGAAAGCATTTAACGATTGAGGACAAAGGTACCCTAGCTTGACACATTTTGGAGGTGATTTATTGGTATCCTTCTAGGCTTAGTAGTTTGAACAAATTGCATCTATGAAGGATTGTGTACCCTTGAATTGCTTCCCTTGTAGATAATTTCCGCCACTTAGATGAGGAAAGTGGCTATTCTTTTTGTAGATGCATCCATTATGTGATTTTGTGTGCTTAATGTTTGGATGTGTCGCCATTTTGGCAAGACCCACCTTGCCTTGCAAGAAGGCATCCTACCTCATGGTTGTCTTGTTGTGAGTTGAAGGGGCGGAGTGAGACCCGCTAATTGTCACATATCGGCTATTATTATTAGGATAGGTTAGTTTTGGTCCTAGTCTTTGTCACCTCTTTACTCGGGACGAGCAAAGGTTCGGTTTGGGGATATTTGATGTGACCATAATTGGCGCATATTTAGCCCCCGAATTACCATTGTTTCCATGCTTTTTAGTGCCTATTTGGGTCATTTCTTATCTTTAGTTCTTTGTTTTGCATATTCTTTGAGATTTTGATCCCTTGGTAGGAAAGGAGTAAGAATCTTGCATTTTCATGGCAAAACGAGGCTAAATTGATTGTATTCAATGACCAAGCATCAAGAAGAGACAAGACTAGAAGGCCTTTGTACATATCATAGTAGAGGAACAATGTTGAGAAAGGATCCTTGCGTCCCCAAGGAAATCCCCAAGGAATTTATGAAGAAAAGGGAAGAAAAGAAGAAGAATTGACGCCGACCAACAATCCGAACGGATTGCAGACAATCCGCCCGTCCAGCCAAAACAATCCGAGCGTCCCTCCTTGGAATCCGCTCGGATTCCCCCTCAACAATCCGAGCGTCCCTCTCCCGAATCCGCTCGGATTGCACCGCCAAATCCGGCCGTCCCGACCCTAATCCGCACGTTCCCGCACAAAGACGGATTTCATTCTTCAAGCTAAACGAAAAGAGAAGCCCTTCTCTCGTAAAAATACCGGTCCTCCTTGCTCAACTTAAAAGTGTAATTACTAGTTTAGCCCTTAGTTAACCCTAATGCATCCTCCCTAATTTTCACTATAAATACCCCATTAGGCTAATTAGAGGAGCATGTTCTTCTTATCAATAATTAGTGTAGTTAATATCAATCAAATCTCTTTTCAATATTGTAATCAAGTATTAATCAAGTTTTAATCCAAGTTTTAGTTCTTTAATCTCTCTCTTGTTCTTCCTTTATTTTGGGTAATTGAAGATTATTTGGGTTATTATTGGGAGATTGACAACCTCTCAATCTATCATTCAAGTACTTCTATTATTCTTGCTTTATTATTGGAATCATTAGTAGGTATAATCTCTTAATCCCTTTTTAATTGTTGTTAATTACTTTCATTTATTCATCATGTTTCATATTGTTGGTATGATTGACAACCTTGCTAGCATGATCAACATGATAATGAGTGAGTAGTCTCTTAGCTAGGGTTTAATAGGTGATTAGGGGAAACCAACATGGGGAATGATTCATGCTTAAATCAATATGCTTTCATATCTTATTTGCTTGCTTGTTTTGATCTCAACTCATGCACATGTTATATTTGATGAAATGCTAAGCCTATGAATCCTTGCATTTACTATCATCTTCTATCTTTTCAATGAGACTTGTAAGACATAACCCAACTCGAGTCTCATTAGACCATGCATGTGTTGAGTAGGAAAGATTAAGTCGACTTGTAGGTGTTGTACAATCTAATCGATTCGGCTCCGGGACCCAAACTTTCCTAGGATTGTAAGATATAACCCAACTCAATCCATCACAACAATAATTGCTTGCTTATAATTTGAGAACATGTTTGTATGATCATATCCCATGATTCCCCTATGATCCCATGACACCCTAGTGCTTTTAATCAATTGTTTACACCCCTTATTTTATTCATCTTGCTAGTTTATTTTCATTGTTATTTTAGTTTAGTGACCTTCTACACCGACCCAATTTGTGACACCCCTAGACACTACTAGTTACAATAGAATTCTCATTTCAATACCCGTTCCATGGGATCCGACCTTTACTTGCCTCTTTACTAATTGTAGAGTTGTTTGTGAAGTATAAATTGTGTTTTGTATCGACCATTGACCAACGACCACATATACTTAATTGTGAACACAAAATGGCATCGATCAGTTAAACCGAGTCCTAGTAAAAGAGTACTCACTAATCATGGTTCTTAAGACAAAAGACACAATAAAGATGGATTCTTTAAGCATAAACACGGTGGGAGAATAAATTCTACTACTAATCATGCAATAAACCAACAAAATTGTGAGGAAAGACAAGTTAGTCTAAGATGGGTGAGGATTAAACCAAAAGACACAAACTTTAACACAAGAATCCTAAAGATTCAATTTTTGGGTGAAAACAACAATGGTGAACAAGGAGAAGATGAACAAGAGAGAGAAAAACAACAATCAAACAACAAAGAGAAGAATTCTAACATAAACAATTAAACAAAACTTAAGAGAAAGCAAATGTAAACAAATGAAACTAAGGAAAGAAATTGTACCAATTCAATAGAAAAGAAAGGAACTTGGATTGAAATAAGAAAGGAGAAACCTTCAATCTTTTTATAACCTAATTTCTAGTACTAATAATGAAGTAATTAATGAAGAACTTGTTCTAATTAAGGAAGGATTAGCAAACTAATTAGGAGAGATTCAAACTTGGTAAGCAAAAATATAGATCTAGGGTTGTGTGTCAAAATGAATTAGGGGAAAGGTATTTATAGTTTTACAAACAAATGGGCCGAAAATTACAAGGAAATAGAAATGCGGGGAAAAGGGGTCTCGGCCGGTTGACCGGCCGCTGGTCCTAGACCGGCACAAAACCCGCTGTAACTTTCAGCCAAAATTGAGTTGCCAGGTATGATGAGCTGGTCAACCGGCTGCCGACTCTGAACTGGCTGTCAGGAGGGACTCTCAGCCGGTTGACCGGCTGCCGGCCGACCGGCTGGGAGCCCTTTTTCGCCTATCTTCAATCTTCTTTCCCATACTTGTCCCGTGATGTTCTTAGCTAGCTTCTTTAGTCCTCTCGGGTCTCAAACCTGCATGAAAAGATATAAACTCGTAGTGCGGGACTAAAGCTACAAAATGCAAGCTAAAGAGGTCAAAACCGTCTAAATTTAAGACAAAATGTATAGGGAAGAAGGAGGAAAGTGAGGCAAAATGACCACTCATCATACATATCAAGCAACCAGTAGGTACATAAGTACATATCCAGCAACCAGAAGGTACATGTTCAGCAACCAGTAAGTACATCCGGATTACAGTCCAAACTCCCTTTGTTGAGAAAAGTTTGTCCTCATTTTACCTTGCAAAAACCGGTTGTTTTAACACAAAATTTTGGCTAACCACATTTGTTTCACTCTGCTGTACTCGGTCTAGTACAAGGTTATAAAATACGGGGTATTACGCCGACAGATAAGGAAACTTGAAAAGGGAAGTATTCTATTATATTGTTTAATTGACAATATTCGGAAAAGAGTATCTTCTTGGAATGGAATTCTTCTTTTACGAGCGGTAAGACTCACACCGATCTCCTATCTCCTTTCATCACTTTCCACTTATTACTATCGGTTTTAAAATACTAGTAAGTGTGACAAGGGAGATTGATTCCTTATTGGCACAATTCTAGTGGAAGCGTATTAAGAAAGTTGCGGGTATCCATTGGTGTAGCAAGCTCTCAATCAATTAGCCTAAAGATCTTGGAGGACTTTGTATTCGCAATGTCTCTTGCTTTAATCAAGCGCTTCTTGCAAAATTTGGATGGAATATTTTTTTTTTTTTTGACAACAATAAACTTTTATAGAAATAAAACAAGTCCATAGGTTACATTCAAAGTATAAAAGAAGGGGTATTAGCAACCCCAAAACCCCGTGAAACCCAACTAACAGAAGTAACAGAATACATAGTCGCAACTGACGAAAAAAGACGGCTTTTCTTGAACGGCGGATGATAGTGGGCGTCAAACTCGATTAAGTGGGCATCCTTCCGCTTCATCCTCGTAATAGTAGCAGTATTGCGGGTGTACCTGCAAAAAGAAGCTGAAATCTTGGCAAAGGTTAGTGATGAATCCCTCGAAATGGCAGAAAAAGGGCCCTTTCGGCCTTTAGTGTGGCCTTTAGAGCAATCCCTGACAGCAGCAAACTTAAAGTGGACCAACGAGTTCTTAGCAGCATAGGGAGAAAGCGAAGTAAGGCGTGTCTTCTTAACAATCTGTAAGGTGGCAGGCTCCTTAACCAACTCAGTACTTTCGGATTGTTCAACATAAGTAGGTTGAAAAAGAATCTCCGGTGGAGGAGAAGAGGTGGGAACTTCTGCTGACCCATGAATATCCTCATGAGGAGTTCCCGTCTGGATAGTTTTAGAGGTGAGGGTACGGACCCTCAGGAAAGACATGGACCTAGGGTGGTAGAAACCCAAATTTTTGCCATGTAACAAATTGTCATAATCTTGAGATGATAGATGCAGTGCTGTATGAGGTCGCTTCTTGTTAGAGAAGCGAAGATGAGATGAGTTAGAGCCTGTTGGGGACGAAAGCTGACTGACCTCCGAATCTGTCAAGGTTTCATCAATAAGACAACTACTTGGGGAATCCATATCCATATGCGCCTCTGGCGAGGCAAAAGGGACACAATCAGAAGACAACTCAGGACACTGCAGCTGTTGCTGCAGTTCTTGCTGCAGTTCTTTCTGTACACTGCCAGAACCAAACTCGGATGATGCACAACTTACAACATCAGCCATCATTGCCACCATACCAGCTGCTTCACACTGGATAGGAGGAACAACATCTTGACTTTGGAGAGGAGACACCAACTTTTTTTCAGCTCGAACATCCTTTGCATCCAAAGGAACAACAATAGCACGCTTACCATTTTTGTTTATTGTCAGTGAAAGACTAACATCCTCCAATTCTTGAATAATTTCCTTATTATGAGGTTCAGCCAAGCGTGCCTCTTCTAAAGCAGTACGAGCCTCTGGAAATCTGTTCAGTTTTTTAAGGGCCACAGCCTTACGAAAGAGAGCTTTAGCGTTATGAGGGAAAAATTTTAAAACCAAAGAACAGTAGATCAAAGCTTCCTCAAAACCTTGGAGCTTATTAGCACACGCTGCTAAATTTAAACACAAAGAAACAGCGAGGGATATGATTGTGTTTAAATCAAACTCAAGTTTATCTTTGAGAGCCGAACTGAGTAAACGGCACGCGGTGTCATAACAACCACCCGCCTGACCATACAGAGATTGTCGAAAAAAATCATTACCGAAAACCTTAAGCGCTTGAATCTGAGAAAAAGGGGAATCGACTTGGCTAGAAATTTTCAGGAAAACATTTTCCTCGTCTGACAACTTATCACCACCGTGGAATAAAACAAAGTATTCAAGAAAAGCAGAGGCAGAAATGGAAGAAAAGGTTGGAGACGGCATCATAACTAAGCAACTATGTAAACTCAACAACCAAACAGAAAAATAAACGACCCAGAGGACCGAAACCAAAGAGGAATATAAAAATTAATTAAAATCAGAGCAAAGAGGTCAGAAATCAGACCATGGATCTCACAAAGGAGAGGAATTAGCACATAACCGAGAACGGTGCTGTTGTTGATTGAAAAAATGCAGGCGATCTTCTTGTTCTCGCGCTCTTTGCAATCTGGTATGCCGCCGGAGAAGACAAAGGATAGAATACCGATATGAAATAGATCGAGCCACTCGCCGGCGACCAGGAGAGATTTGATAGTGGCCGCCGGCGAGAGGAGGAGAGTTTGGTTGGCGGCGGATTAGCGGTGAGTATTTTTGGGGATTTTCTAGGGTTTTCCTAGAGAGAGGTCCTTTAGGATGGAATATTTTAAAGAAGGCGAATTTCCTCTTACCCTTAATTATTGGTATAAAATATAATATTAACTAGGAATACGGGACACGTATCTTTTTGCCAAAGATATAGCTTGGCAGATAGGGTATAATCTAGCTTTGTCGGTTTGGAATTCCAACTAGACAAACGGTGTAATTCCAAGACTGCATGATATTATCAATACTATATATTAAATCCAGAAACCAAGGGACATCAATGTAATTAAAGAAAGTTATACAAATTAATTATACTATATAGTTTTAAATCAATAGCACCGTGTGATGGACCCGATTAAGGGATCTCAATGCAAATATTATATAGTTTGGGTTAAAACTAAATTATATAGAAGCTTGGTAATTTTCCTAAACATGGTCAATTTCCTTAAAATAAAATAATTAATTAAGATGGTCAATTTCAAGGAGACTAAAAGAAATAAAATATTTGGTAATTTTCCTAAATATTTATAGAATACTAGAAGATGGTCAATTTCCTTAAATTAAAATAATTAATTAGTATAAACATACACACTTATGGTATTAATTATTATCATCATAAAATTATATATTAAATTTAAAATATATGCAATTTTATTAAACTTTATAGTTTATTAGATGTATAGAGATGTTAATTATTTAACATACAAAAATATAATAAGTAGGTTATAAATAATCCAAGTTAGATTCCATAATATATAATATTGCATAATTCTTTCGATTTGATTTAATGCATATATGTAATATATTTATATAAATATATAATCCTCTCAAAATTGCATGCCTAAGTAGTAAAAGTAATTTCGTCGGTAAAAAAAAGAATTGTAGTAACATTTGATATAGTTATATGATAGTAATCACTCATTCGAATAGTAAAAGCAACAATATTATCAACGAGATTAGTGAGAGTGGTAGAAACAACAACGGGAGTAGTGAAATAATCAATATTAATGCGGCAATAGTGAAAGTAACAATAATTACGGCGGGAGTAGTGAAATTATCAATATTTATGCGGCAGTAATGACGGTAACAATAATTACGGCGGAAGTAGTGAAAGTAACAATGATTATAGGCAAGTAGTGAAATGTTATTACTATTGTTTCATTAATAAAAGTAAAATATTAATAGCGAGAATTTGTCTCAATTTATTTCATCGTAATTTTAAGATATGTTATAAAAAATATATTAATGATAAATTTATGGGTATGAAAAAAAAATTAATGGTAAGTAGAGGTAGCCCGAGCGAAGCCGGGCACCAATACTAGTATTATTATCTTTTGGATACCAAACCCTCCCCTATGAATCTTAAAGTCAAATACCTCATATTTGCTGACAACGATTGAAACTCTCTTATGATTCATAGATTATTCGCGTCGAATTATGTTCCAATCATTTTGGCTACTCCAATAAGCTATATTAATACTTGGGGATTGGGCTTACTTGTCTGAAGTGCAATTGGTAGCAAATTGTATATAATAGTGCTTAGTAAAGTAGTAAGTTTAGAAAACAAATTTATAAGGTAGTAATTTTTGAAAAGTTGTATATATAAGGGTGTAATAATTAATTGACCCTATTATCTACTCCCACAGTTTACAGGTGCTTGCTCAAACCATCGATATTAGTTCCAAGTTGAGTACAAGAATTCTCGTCACATATATCCTTAATATATGTTGTTTCTTTTATTGTATTTTCTTTTATTTTATTCTTAGAAACCTTAAAATGGCTCATAGTTCAGCTCATAGACCATTAATATGTATCACTCTTGTAATTGTAAAAATAAAAACAATTTTAGTAATAAAAAATCTATGCATAAGGTGTATTATGATTTTGTACACCCTAGTTAATGAGGAAGCTTAGTTTTAATGTTACTTAAGATTTTACTTTGTTATTAATATGAGTGGTTCTCAATTTCAAACTTTTCATTGATTTATGACAATATTATATATCTAAGAATGTCTCTTTAATTAAAGTATGACTATTTACATGTGCTTTTAAGTATTCTTAGAAATTAACCTACTTTTCAAATTTTACAAGAAATTTATGAGAAATAGTCGATGAATAACTCCGTCAATTTTAATTGTTATAGTACTATTTGTTATTTTGAAATTGCGACAAATAAGAAGATAATTAATATCTATCTATATTAATAAAGGAAGCTTTTTTCGAGCGATTATAAAGAGTCCATCTTTTATAAAATGCTTTGAATATTAATTAAAATACCGATAAATACAAACTGAATTCTAATCAAAAGAGATAATAATGACTATTTGTACGCAAAAATAATCTTCTTTGTATATTAAAAGACTGATAATTCTGAACTGGAGACAACTGTAATTCTTATTAGTTGTGTACAAGTGTATAAATACAAGTTATTTCGTCACTTTCACAAACTTCATTAATATCATGTTTTAATATTATGTTGTAATTTCACATTTTAATATTTGTGTGTGCTATAGTATTTCTTTTTGGAGTATATTTGTTTTCTTTAAAGATGAATGTATAATAACCCCAAGCTTATATTATTCGAGATCTCTTTTAACGATGCTTCATATCTCGCAGGTAATAAATTATGGTTCACACAAGGGTTTATGATGATAATAAAGGCAAATGTTCAAATTAAGTGAAAGGAAATTCGTGGTGAGTAATGCCCATAAATTTTTCTTATATTGTATGGGCATAAAAATTAGTTTCACGTTTTTTGGTTTTGTTTTGTTTACTAGATGTATCATGTAGGTTTATTAATTAATTATCTTCATTGTTACCGTAGGAAACCTATATCACACGTAACATTAGTCAAATTTTTGGAGTTTCGACAGCCTGCCAAGAGTATCGAGATTGGGGTCGATAATTTAAGCTACCAAATATCATTTCTCTTTTGTTATCGAATTTGTTGGTTTAGTGTCTACTCTGTGTAGAATATAAAAAAGTATACGTCTTGAAACATATATATCTCTTAAAACTATGATATATAGGTTGTTCTCGATTATCTAACCCCTTACTTTCATATTTCACTTGTGTTTAAGTACATGTATGTTTGTCTTAGTAGAACGATTGTACTAATGGATTCCAATACAAATCACTTAAGGTATAAATTACACCCTATTAGATTCGGATGTACAAACCCGGGAAACTAACGTGTATGTATATGAACAAGAGTATATAATAATAGCCACAATCAATCAATCAATATATATATATAAAAGAGGCTTTTTTCAGGCAATTCTAGAGACTCCAAGTTTTATGAAACACTTTAATATAAATAAATATAAACATAAATGAATAAAAGAGAAATTAAAAAAAAAACATTACGGTGTAGATTTTTACCTATGATAAATTTCTACATTATTAGCAAGCAATAAATTATTATTTGGTGTTAATTAGAATCCTTATTAGATACAACTAATTAATTGTGGGTATATGTATATAAACCATCGTATTGTGTTCTACCTTTATTCCAATCCTTCTTCCAGCTTTAGTTTGCTTCTCCTTATTATGGTTTTGCTGGTTTTACTTTCTATCTAATATATGTTTTTATTTTTGCAGATACAATATATCCTTCAATTCGCAGCATGCACGATTTATAAAATGTAAGCGAGGTTTTTTTTACCGATATTATTATATTCATCTATTTGTCTTTCTTTGGTGAAAAAGTAGTATTACGAAACATTGTTATTATGCACCGTATGCATAAACAGGGAGAATTTTCAAGTGTGTCGGCAACATTTACCAGGCATAAGATTATTAGATTATTATTCTTAAATATCAATTGTGTTCACCTTTTAAGTTGTTTCTACTTTTATTTTTATACAATTTTGCATATATGCAATATCATGCGACTTTAATCGTGATCAAAATCCACATGCCATATAATTTCAAAATCAGTCTAACAAAAAAAAAAAAAGGATTTGAGTGTTTGGATTTGAAGAAAGGAAGTAATACTTAGCAGAGCAGTTTTGATTAAGATGTCATAGCACTTTCGTCTTGATTAATAGTTAAAAACATCTTCAATATAAATTTGACAATATTAGCATTATTTAACAATCGCAGCAACAACAGCGATAGCAATAGCAAGCAACTCGACAAAAGTACGTTTTGTATATAATACGACCCTTTATCTGGTCTACAGAGGAACAATAACATGTGTGTAAGATACCCTTAATCATAAGGGTATACCAGGCCCAAATGAGATTATATTTAATTTAGATGATAATTATCACTGAAATATTGGAATATCTTCCCTCTCCAAACCGGGAAAAAGATATGTTACACTTGTGTGTTTATATTATATTTAGATGATAACTATCATGATGAAAGCAAATAGGAAGTGAATTTTAAGAGTAGCTTACCGAGTTCCAAACTGGTTCATCTGCAGTTAATAGATCCTACAATCAGTTGTACCCAGTTGTATGCTCTAGAACCCGAGCTATATAATAAAGTTTTCGAGTTTTGTTCTAAAGAAGTCGGGCTATACCCTAAAATTTCTGAGCTACACACTTAAACATAAAAAAAATTAACTTTAAGAAAGCTCAAAAAAATCACACATAAGCTCGATAAGATATAACTTAGTTGTATGATGCTGTTATACCACTGGAGGTATAATGTTATTTGTGGTTCATCTGTGCTGCATTGAAAGTTGAACAAAATTAGATATAAGAAGAGGCCACAAAAGGTAGAAAGATCACGTTTCAGAAAAAAGTCAAGCAATTTAGCTAGGAGTACGACAGGAATTGTGAATATGTGATGCATGGCAGACTAGCAAATCCCAAAACAATTCAGCTATTTATAAATATTTGTGTAGGGAGGTTTTAAACAAATTAACGTAAAATGAAATCCTTATTAACCACTTCTACCTAATTATGTACGGATTTATTTTATAATTGTGTTAGTGTAAAACCACCTTATACAAGACTTACTCTTATCTTTTGGATTTTTCAAAATAAATAAAATTAATAAAGTGGTGGTATTATCATTTTTCGGGTCTTCAATAATATTATAGAACTCTAGGAGATTAAAAAAAAAAATCGTACTTTAACCAACCAACATGTATATATTTCCATTATAAGAACATGTATAAAGATCTGTTGTTATACACCAATTATTTGTCTACCTACGTTTCATATATTTGTTCAACTCCATTTCGTTGATCACGTTACTAGAAACGTGAGGATAGTGAAATTATTAATTAGATAGAATTTGTTTTAATTAGATAAATAAATATATAACTTTTGGGGATAACTTTATATAATAATATTTTAAAATTTAATTAGGAGGATAAAAAAAGTTGGAGTCTCTATGTCGAATTAAGTTTATTTAGAGTTATTTTTTACAATTTTGATTTATGGTCATGCCAAATTCTATTTCATATTCCATGCCAAATTAATTTTATGTTGTCAGAAAGGAAGTCTATTAACCATTGCCCCCACTTGAGTAAATAACTAATGGCCATGCCAAATTCTATTTCGTATTATTTTCTTTTTAGGTTTTTAAAATCTACGGTATTTGTGAAGAATATAATAGTTTTTTATTTAGTCGGCGAAAAAACGGGGCAAGTAATAATGTAGTTTCTCATATGGGAGACTTGATTGTACCATGTGAATTGATTTTAATGTTTTTTTATTCCCTTTGACTATTTTATTTGCCTTAAATTTTATAGTAT
Organism: Silene latifolia; assembly: GCF_048544455.1. Lineage (NCBI taxonomy): Eukaryota > Viridiplantae > Streptophyta > Magnoliopsida > Caryophyllales > Caryophyllaceae > Silene > Silene latifolia. Next base: position 25,783,584 of record NC_133537.1, on the reverse strand, counting down.
TAAGGATAATTCATTATTGTGAACACGGTTTAAAATGATTAAAAAGGTCCACAACAATTAAAAGAGAGTCAAATTTAAAACTCGTGCAACCCACGGGCACAAAATCTAGTATAATTATATGATTGGCTTCATTAGATTTTTTTTTTTGTTTTTATTTTTTAATTGTATAGTGCATGTGTGATAATAGAATAATCATGTTTAATTCATTTATTAGTTCATGTTGTTTTCTAAATTCTGAAGCTAATTTATTTATGCGTCAATAATATGTTTTCGGATGTTTAAAATCAACTGATCTCTACTAATTATCTCTCCTTCTATTCACAGATTTAGTTAGAGTTGTATTATTAGAGTTCTTTCACTACCACTTCATTTATATAAAAAAAAAATATAATTAAGGATTGCTATCCCTCTATAACAAAATCGATCAAGACAATAAAGTATAATAACAATAAGAGAAGTAACATAGTTCAACTCAAATTCTCTAATAATTTTGTAGGGTGCATGTGAAATACTCCGTACTATAATTAGTTAGAGCTCGGAAGAACATATTGAAGATCATACGTATACTCGATGACTTTAATGAAAACGGAAGATACGAGTAAATTTTGAGACTCTATTATCATTCGATGACTTTAATGAAAACGGAAGATACGAGTAAATTTTGAGACTCTATTATCATTATAATTTAATTTGTTCATTATTTTTTTATATAAGGACGTGCATTTGTAATGCATAGTATTTTTTAATTAACTACTGTATTATCTTACTATATACTCTATTATTGCAATGCAATGAATATCAAATTCCATCCAAGGATAATCTCTAATTTGTACCTTATATTAGTATAAGAAAATAAAGATGGTAACTACGTAGTACTCCCTCCTATTCTTAATAACTCTCCCCTTTTATGGAGGGCACGGGAATTAAGGGAGGTGAGTATTATATGGTAAAAGTATTATGGTGGGGTAGGAGATTGGAGAGAGGGAAGGAATTGTGTGATTAAAATAAGTATTGTTGTGGGGTAAGGTGATTAAAATAAGTATTGTTGTGGAGTAAGGTGATTAAAATAAGATAAAGTATGAGTATTGTGGGGTATTGTTGTGGGGTGAGGTGATTAAAATAAGTATAAAAGTTTGCAAAATAAGGAAATAGGGAGAGTATTGTGAATAGACGAAAAAGAAAATAGGGAGAGTTATTTAGAATAGGAGGGAGTATTTGTATTAGAGTTTTGTGGTATTCAATTATTATCTATGTGACACCCGTAGATCAGACGGCATGAACACTAGGATAATAAGGACGAGGATGCAATGGTATCAATTATATGTAACATAATATAAATACGAGTACAATAGAACAATGAAGCAAAAATATTCAATTTCTTAGATTGCATTGTATCTGTATGCATCATTTTTTTACAATCTAAAAGAGTAACGAAGAGGACGGAGTACTAATGCATACTTTTTAGTTAAATATTATTACTAAAAATTTCATACCTACGTTTCTAAGCAGTATGTGGATTGGTCAAATTCTCATTCAATCTGCAAGGAGACTCACCAAAAGAGTAAATATATAGTCGCTTTGCAAATAGCTATGAATAATAGTGGGTTTTTTGGTGAATGGTTCAAGCTTTAAATTTAGTGCATGGGAATAGGAATAATAATGCATGTGTATGGATTGAAGTTTTTTTTTGTATGTGTTAACTATAAGGCAAGAAGTTATAAAAATATGTTTTTCACCCTAAATTTAGCCAATTTATTACTAAATCAAGTTCACTATAGGGAGAGGAAGATTTGAATCCGAGCATATATATGTAGATCACTGTCAGCAGTGTCAATCTTAAAGAAAATTTAAATAACACGATATTACTACTAGGCCCGTGCATCGCACGGGCATTAAATCTAGTATATATATATAAAAGAGGCTTTTTTCAAAGCACGTAGTAGTCTCCAATTCTTTTAAAACACTCACATTAAATAAATACTCCCTCCTATTCTTCTTTTTCTTCCCCTTTGGATGGGGCACAATATTTAAGGAAGTGAATAAAATATGAATTATGAATTGGGTGGGGTTTGGTGATAGGAGAGAGGAATGAATAAAATAAGGAATTGTGAGTTGGGTGGGGTTTGGTGATAGGAGAGAGAAATGAATAATTATGAATTAAATAAGAAATTGTGAGTTGAGTGGGGTTTGGTGATAGGAGAGAGGAATGAATAAAATAAGATTAAAAGTTTCCAAAAAAGGAAAGGGGAAGAAAACCTGAATAATCCGTTTTAGGAAATAGGGAAGAAAATAGAGAATAGGAGGGAGTACTAACTAACATTAAATAAATATTAACTAAAATTAATAGATAATGTTAAAATTTATATATTATATCTCTTTAGATAAAAATATTTTATGTGATATATGTAAACTATATCTCTTCTATAACTATGAGCTCTTAACAAGTTACCACATGGGACTCTACCATAATATGCACATATAAATAGCACCAAAACATCGATTATAGAATTACATTGGATCTTTGCGTTCTCATCTTATAGCTTCTTAATCTTTTTATTGTGTTTGCTTATTGCATTCTATTGTTTATACGTCATTTTATATAATTTGCGAGTTTGTCAGGCATACTAATATGCAGTTTGATTTGTCGTTTCAGGTACAATTAGATTCACTGGAAGATGGTGAATGAATTCAGAGAAAAAGGAACATACATCGGATGTATTACCTCCAACCTTTTTGTTTTTTGAGCATATATATATTTTTTTTGAACTTATTACCTCAAACTTTATTTGTTTTTGAGCATATATGTATTTTTTTTAGCATAATAAAGTTTAGAAGTTAGATTTTAATATTTTTTCTGTCAAAATTCAAATTTAACTAAACTTATATATAATATTTTTGAGTTTTATTGTAATTTTTTAGAGCTTAATATTTAAGTGAATAAACTCAGAAACTTTAAAACAAAATTCAAAAACTTTATTATAATGCTCAGAAATTATAGAAATGGAGGTAGTACCTCAGATGTATAATCCTCTTACTGATGAATTCATGGGGCAAATATTCAAATAGTTCAGAGATCAGTGGACTTCCGACATATACACTCATATCCAATCCTTATACTATGACTCGGGTATGGAGCACTTCCCCATAGCGTGAAACAGGATACTCTTGATTGGCAGAGATTACTGCTGAAAAAGTGTACGCGTCTGGCGTTTGAGACACATGACGTAGCATTTATGGCATGCAAAACTTTCTTGATCATGTTTGCATATATAGTACTTAAGTTAACCCCACGTTAAGGACCCAAACTATCAGAATTTTTCCAGTTAAGGACCCGAAGTATCTAACTTTACAGGTAAGGACCTCATTGTTTCCTGCCGTTAACTTGTGCATTCTGCTGTTAGTTTGAGGAGCTTGGCTATCAACTTCATTTGGCTTGTTAAATGCAAATATGGATTGGTTTAATACACATTTGTTAAATGTTATCATTTCCTTCTGTAAGTTTTGATATTTTAGATGATTAGTGATACTTGATAAGTGAAATTTACTATCCGAAAAATTAACCACCCAAAACCAACCCGATTAAAACCGTTTTTGACACGACACTGATACGGCCCGATAATCAGTGACCCGCACTCGAAATTAGCCCGACCCGATATATACCCGCTTTGATTGATGACCGGACAATTATTAAGCCTATTATTGATCAACATGAACGTGATTTAGTGTTTAGAATGATAAATCTGACTTAATAATAAGGTAACTAAACCAAATAATGATTGAAAATTAATGTTAATGGTTAAAGATTCAGGTAATGCGCTAACGTAACTAACAAGATAATGACCCAACCCAAACACCACCCGGAGCTGATAAATCAATTGATCCGAAATGTCCCGGCCTTATAATGAACTGACCCAAACTTAACTCAATCTGAAAGCGGTAGGCTGAGTGGATATTGTTAGGATTCACTAATTCCATTACTTAACATATTCATATATGTGACATTTTAATTTAGTCATAAAATTAAAACTAGATCTTATGCATGCAAACTTGAACAAAAGTAGAGAAGAAATCGTCACTTGTTACTATTGTAGTTTCGGATTTTTGGGCACAAATGAGTTCTCCTTCTCACTTGTTCATGAGCTTCCTTATAATGGATGAACAAAGGATCCAAAATAGAATCCCTCCCAAAAGTTTATACCCAAGGTAACCTCTTAAAAGACTAATATTATTAGATCTAGAACAATATTAATCTTACTAAAATGACCCAAAATATTTATTTTGGTCTCTTGTTTATTCGGCCAAGAGAAGGGAAGAAATGGAGTATTTTCTATCTCTAAGTTCTAGTAATGTTAGAGAGTAGAATAATTTCTAACACTCGAAATATGTTGTAAAAATTATGAATGAATAATTAGAGGAAAAACCCTCTATAATCCCCTTTAGAAAACCGGTGGGGAGGGTGGAGGAGAGCCAATGCATGGGCTTGTTTTTCTACCCAAGAAATAATAGGTATGCATGGCTATATTAGGTTGTAATCATCATGTTTTCCACTTAAAAAAATTAACACAATTTAAACCTAAACTACTCCCTCCATTTTCGGCACTTACATAAAATGGGAGGTCCATTTTATATTTGTCATTTGTCAATTGTCACATGTTACTAGTCATGTGTAATTGTAATGTATTTTTAACATATTAAAAATCAACGTATTAATAAAAATACGTCATGTACAAAATCGACTTAGTAATTCATAATTACTTGTACCAAAACGGTTTATCAATTATAAATCACAACGTCTTGTATTTATAATAAATTATTTATTCAGTTTCAATTGTTTCGTAAACAATAATTTTATCTAAGTAATAAAACAATTTGATTACTTAGAACGTATCTTAATTAATCGAATTACAATAAGACACGTCAATTATACTCACAAAATCGTCCGTCAATTTTAAGCAATTTAATTAACCCGTATCGACATACGATCAATTAAATAATCAATTAAGAGTGTCACCCTTTAGGTATGATCTAAGGGGATCAACTGATCACCACCGTCGCATAACAGTAATGTCAAACTCTAGTCAGCCAATCATTACCGATATGTGTGGACCAGTTGACTGTAAAATATTACATCCCACATGTATTCTTAAAATGAGATTTAAACATGTGATCATCATGATCAACAGTTGTGATCGCATTATTGTCGGAGGACACATATTCCAACAATCTCCCACTTGTCCTCGACAAGTGTGCGTCACCAATTCTCTTGTCCTATTACTATCTCCCACTCAATGCAAGGTGTCTTTCGGGTCGTACTTGCAAGTGATCATATCAAGAGTGGTTTCCTCGATCTGGAGAATAACTGATTGACCGGAATTATCTACCATAGATACCTTCCGAGCGTGGCCACGCATTTCCAGTTCATTACTCCTCGAGTGGCCCTGAGATATTGTTATAACCCTAACAAGGGGTGGACAATTCCTATCGCACTTATTCCCTTCGACTAGCCACAGCCATCATAACCCAAAATATGCCCATTTGACCCCATTTACGAAGGTCGTAGTAACATAAATCAAAGTTAATCTGAAACTGTGCCACCTTAGGCGAACAGTCTTTAGTCAAAAGAATCGACTCATTCGAATACTATAGTAGCTCTCGCCACGACCAGGCTATATAAATTTGCCAGAACTCTAAAAGCGGCCATTAGCCCGACAAAGTGTTCCTAACAGTCTGCCTATGTGATCGACTAATCATCTCACATGACTCTATGGCACTTGAACTTGCCATCAATCGCATCACACTCTAGTCACTTCGAGAAGTCACCTCAATTAAGTGACTATGGGCGAATACAATGCTAATCTGTGTTCACTTTAACGGGGTTCAATTGTCTCTACAACCCGTTTGGATGTAACAAAGTATAAGGTGAGTTAATAATAACTCAAACGACAAATGTGGACATCACATTCAGGCAGTCAATATCATATTACCACCTTGTGATGTATATTGTAAGTGTGTAAACACTAGTTACTCGCAACATGAGTTTAACACGCCATGTGTCCACGTGTTCAAACTCTTGAATTGCATTTTCCTTTATTTTCATGTTTGTCTCACATAGCATGAATCTCACCAAGTACATATCTAGTTTCCCAAACAGGGTTTAGATTCTTTACTTTGAGAGAACTTTCTTGTTGTTTATCACATAACAAATGAATTATGGTGGACGACATAACTTGCACTAGTCAAGTGTTCTTCCAACTCATAATGTACTAGGTATATGTTTTGTAGGATCTTGCAACAATTGTCAAGATGATTATCCTAGCACTTCTCATAAGTCCTAACAAATTTTGAAAATACTAGTTTTGAGTAATTTCTTACTATAACCAAGTATCTTTTCAAATTTCTTATTTCTCTTTTTGGCTTAAATAGCTTAGGATTTTCATAAATCCTTACGCGTTTTCGAACTTCAATATGTACAACTTCTTGTCACATAACAGAGTATTCTTCTAAACACTAGAATAGCTCATTAGTTCTTCTTGAGAATTCGTGACGATTCTTCTATGGCTTACCAATGACTCATCATGCTCTTAAGCATATAATTCATTATTGGACATGTGCATGATTATTCTAATGGCGGAAACATTAGTAATCTTTAATCATGTGATCAACCATTCTTAGGTTCAATGAATGACCATGACTGCTTATGGTAATTCCATTTTCATCGATATGAATAACCTACGTTCCTCGTTGATTTGATGTGCATGTCTCAATGCCTATCCAACATCCCATGATGTGATTGGATTCATCTTAGTCCATTTTCATCCAGAATTGAAAACTCAAATACTTCTTTGTGAAAGATAGTACTAGCTCGTCATTCTCAATGAGTAATGAGTTATAAATTTTACAAGATGATTGCTCCCACTAAATTTCATGTCTTCACATGAAAATTTCAAACTCCCACTCATTTCCACATGTTTCATATTTGACTACTCAATCGAAACATTTCAAGAATTGAAATACATTTTGCTTTGCCAAGTTATTAAGATAAAACCATATATATTCCCAACATATCTTTTCAAAATACCTATTTTGAAAAGGTTTCAATCTTAAACTTATGGAAAGAGATTTTTAATCTCTAACTCATTCATTTTATAATGATGCGTAGCAATGTCATTATTTAAATGTGAAATTCCATTTAATATACGTCCTTCTCAAAATACCCCTTTTGGAAGAAGGTTTAACCATTTCATTTTCATAATGAGGTTAAGTAATGACACTAGCGTGGTTAACAATTAACTTAGCTCTTGTAGATATCGACATATCTTTCTTTGCAACTTTTAATCATAAATCTCATTTATTTTCAAGGATGCAACTTTATTTCATTTAGGCTCTTAAGTAAATATCAATATTGAAACTCTATTTATATCTAGGTCATAAACTAGCAAAATCTCTTGTTGAGACTTTTCTTTAGTCATTTTTCTATCTTCTTTAGTCATTTTTTTATCAAAATTTTCTTTTGGTCTCCTCGTGTAGTTATCTTAAGAACATATTTTTTTGATTACTTCACTTGGTCTCTTTTGTCATGTAGATCTCATCTATTCGAGACCATAGATCTCATCTATTCGTGTATACTATCTATTTAGGTATACAAATCATTCTTTCTTTCGTAGATCTCATTTACTCAAGTATACAAATTATTCTTTGTATTTTTTGTGTCGTCATTTTTCTCCCACTCTATCTGTAGAATAAATACACTAGATATTCAAAGATAGCTTATGAGACACAAATAATGATTTTTGAAGTAGAAGGAGGACTATCTCATAGATTGACTAATAGATTTTAGATTTGATGAGTGTACTTGGTAATTGACATCCCTTTAGAAGAGTTCATCAACTCAACATCACTTTATAATTGATCATACACAAGCCTTAAGTTTGTGGACATATAATGAATCCCATCATTATAGTTGTCTATTGGATCACTTTAAGTAGATGATCATATGTTTCTATGTGCAAGCATATAAAGACGAATTATTAGAACAAATAAATACGATAAAAGGGGTGACTTGGGTTGCAAGCCAAGCCACCATAATCCAAAATACAACCATTGTTTAGAAAGGATCAACCATTTCCATATCGAACACGGAAATCAAAATAGTTCTAAAAAATTCATAATATTAAAATAAAGACAATAAAAGCCAAGCTTCATCGGTAGCTACTCCTAGCTCCTTCATGATTTCTCAAGCTTACTTCTCTTTTCCTTTGTCTTTGCTTGGTGGAGGCCCTATTTACAATAAAAAGGGGATACATTATCACAACTTTGTATCAGAATACCATAGTTGAATTAGAAACATAAAAGAAAGGATAGTCATTTACCTACTGGAGTGATCTTTCCAGCTTTGATGTCACCAAGATACTTGGAACAATTCCTCTTCCAATGTCCAACACCATTACAATAATGACATTTATCAAGAGGACCCTTCTTGGTTTTGGAAGTGCTAGCTTCAAAAGTCTTAGCCTTGGTGGACATGGCAGCTTGCCTCTTACCCTTTTTCCTATTCTTTTTTAACTTCCTCTTGCTCTTAGTGCTTATATTGAGCACATCCTTAGGTGGGTTAACATTTAGCCCCAAGTCTCTTTCGGCTTGCACAAGTAACTTGTGCAACTCTTCAAGAGACACGTCCTTGTCTTGCATATTGAAATTCACCCGGAATTGTACATATGCTTTGACTTTGGATAAAGAGTGTAGAATCCTATCTACAATGAGCTCTTTGGGGATTTCAACCTTTTGAATCTTCAAAGTCTCGACTAGCTCCAACAATTTGAGCACGTGAGGGCTAACCTTTTGGCCCTCCTTGAAAACGAGATCAAAGAATGTCGAGGCCGCCTCATATTGGACGATCCTCGGTGTTTGTGAAAACATTGTCACAAGTTTGGAATAGATTTCATAAGCGGTGCCCATTTTGAAGGCTCTCCTTTGGAGATCCGCCTCCATAGCAAAAATCAACACATTTTTCATAGCGGCGGACTCTTTGTGGTAAGCCTCATATGCTTCCCTAGTGGCGGCACTCGACCTAGCATTAGGTTCGGGTGGAGAGGCCTCGGTAAGGTAACGAAACTTGTTGTCACCTTGGGCGGCTAATTTGAGTTGGGCATCCCAATCGGAGAAATTTGACCCATTCTTTTCAAGTTTACAACGATCCATGAAGGATCGGAGCCATGAAACATTAGTGAGAGGTACGGTGTTAGTGTTTGGTGCGGCCATTTGTTATGAGAAATAAAAGTGGTCTACAAAACAAAAATATAGAAGGAATAAAACACTTGTCATTTTCAAAATAATAATAATACTCGTAAATTTTAATTTAAACAAGTTTTATTACATTTATCAAGTGACCTCTACCCAACTTGATAAATGATTCCAAGATCCAAATTCATATTAACTTGGGGTACGGTGTGCCGAAATACCCTTTATTAACATAACTCGGTGGATTAACTCTTTAATCGATTCTACTTTTAGAACTCTTGGTCGATAAAATTACATTAATATTTATCTCTAGCCCGAAACACATCCGGAAATCGTCGTGAATACTTTCGTTGAGTTTAATCCAAATTTCGAATAAATGTGTCCATGATCCAAATTCATATTAACTTAGGGCACGGTGTGCCGAAATACCCTTTATTAACATAAATTCGGTGGATAGACATTTATCACCCACTTCCCCTACGTAGCAAGGTTTGTACCCCGGTAAGGCCGAGTGCACTCCCTCGCGAAATAGGTTTTCATGGTTTCTACTTTTTGGTAAGGCTAAGTCTCAATTGTTTATTTAAGCGATAGGTCATGCCAATTTATTATATATCACGTTTTAAGTGAACTAAAGCGGTGAACTACGATAATTGTAATTGACACGGTCGATTAACTCGATTTAAAATGCATGTTTAGTTATAGCGATTTAGCGATGCATGCAACATATAAATAAAATGCAAAGCATAAAAATAAAATCCTAGTATGGCCTTCCTAAAATAGTAAATCTAATAAACTATTACAAATTCGGAAACCAACTCCTTTGGTCCCTTGAGCTTCGGTCTTGGCACGCATTTCAAGGCAACACTTTCTTTGATGGATCGCTTTCTCGAGTGGCACCGTCTTCAAGGTACTCCGGAATATATAAATTACAAAATTAATTACATAATTTCCTATTATACATTTGTAATTAAAATAAAATAAATCTATTAATTTACAAAACGGTGATACAAGATCACAATAATTACAACCGAATCGATATTCCCATGCATTTCGGGTAATACCAATTAAAACTAAGGCCATACTAAGTAAAATTACATAATTCAAAAATTACATAAAATTAAGATATGACAATCATAAATAAAATGCAGCATTATAATATGTATGCACATGCTCGATTTTATGCTAAATCGCCTTTAAAGAGCCAATATCGTATATTAATCGGTTTTTACAGATTTGCGTGATTTAACCTTTTAAAATCACAATAATTACATAAATTTATATTTATGTACAAGTTAATTACCCTAAATATCTTAGGACTCAAAATTAGTCTCCACTAACATTTTGACAATAATTAACCTAGATTTCTTAATATTGTTCATAAATGTACCTAAAAATTACAAAATTGCTATAAACTTCAAATTAAATCATAAAATTTTTAAATAATTTCAAAATTTGAAAATTGAAACTCATGAACATTCTGGAAAAATACCATGACACTCATAATGTTCAAAACTTAGGTTGAAAATTTCGAAAATTTATCGAGAAAAATAATATTGCGGTTTATCGGTTTTAACAATTATGACCATAAAAAATGAGAAAAATTATTTTTATCAACTTTTCACTTTTAGATCTGAAATATATGATAAAATGCAACATGTGACATTTTTCCTTTAGTCATGAAGTATGTTTTAGCATTATTACTAATTATAGTCACTATTTATGTGATTTTTAATCAACAATTCATAAATCATGCATAAAGACTTCATTATAGACAAATATTTTACATACATCTTGTAAAATTGCATGTGATAACATACTAAATTTTCATGACCAGATTCGAAATATAACTTATATTAACCTATTTATCCATTTAAATACGATTTTAATTTGAAAAATCCGTATTTCGAGCAATACAACTCATTTAATCATGAACATTTACAGGTCATCATTAGATAATATATGTAAAAACATATCCAAAAATCACTGAAAAATTCGAAGTTTAGCTATTTTTCGTCCAAATATGACATTTTTATCATAAAAATCACATTTTAATGCCAATATTATATAAAATGAACAATAAAATCCATAAATAAACCAAAATATCCTAAAAATCACTTAGGACCAGAAACGTTTAACATGCAAGGTTATTTTTAGGTTTATCTTCATAAAACCAAATTAATTAGTTTTGTATGTTAATCATATAACTCGGAAAAACTATAAACCGATTTGCATGCAAACAACCTAAGGCTCTGATACCGGTTGTTAGGATTCACTAATTCCATTACTTAACATATTCATATATGTGACATTTTAATTTAGTCATAAAATTAAAACTAGATCTTATGCATGCAAACTTGAACAAAAGTAGAGAAGAAATCGTCACTTCTTACTATTGTAGTTTCGGATTTTTGGGCACAAATGAGTTCTCCTTCTCACTTGTTCTTGAGCTTCCTTATAATGGATGAACAAAGGATCCAAAATAGAATCTCTCCCAAAAGTTTATACCCAAGGTAACCTCTTAAAAGACTAATATTATTAGATCTAGAACAATATTAATCTTACTAAAATGACCCAAAATATTTATTTTGGTCTCTTGTTTATTCGACCAAGAGAAGGGAAGAAATGGAGTATTTTCTATCTCTAAGTTCTAGTAATGTTAGAGAGTAGAATAATTTCTAACACTCGAAATATGTTGTAAAAATTATGAATGAATAATTAGAGGAAAACCCCTCTATAATCCCCTTTAGAAAACCAGTGGGGAGGGTGGAGGAGAGCCAATGCATGGGCTTGTTTTTCTACCCAAGAAATCATAGGTATGCATGGCTATATTAGGTTGTAATCATCATATTTTCCACTTAAAAAAATTAACACAATTTAAACCTAATTCTCCCTCCATTTTCGGCACTTACATAAAATGGGAGGTCCATTTTATATTTGTCAATTGTCAATTGTCACATGTTACTAGTCATGTGTAATTGTAATGTATTTTTAACATATTAAAAATCAACGTATTAATAAAAATACGTCATGTACAAAATCGACTTAGTAATTCATAATTACTTGTACCAAAACGGTTTATCAATTATAAATCACAACGTCTTGTATTTATAATAAATTATTCATTCAGTTTTAATTTTTTCGTAAACAATAATTTTATCTAAGTAATAAAACAATTTGATTACTTAGACCGTATCTTATTTAATCGAATTACAATAAGACACGTCAATTATACTCACAAAATCGTCCGTCAATTTTAATCAATTTAATTAACCCGTATCGATATACGATCAATTAAATAATCAATTAAGAGTGTCACCCTTTAGGTATGACCTAAGGGGATCAACTGATCACTACTGTCGCACGACAGTAATGTTAAAATCTAGTCAGCCAATCATTACCGATATGTGTGGACCAGTTGACTGTAAAATATTACATCCCACATGTATTCTTAAAATGAGATTTAAACATGTGATCATCATGATCAACAGTTGTGATCGCATTATTGTTGGAGGACACATATTCCAACAGATATCACCAAACCCGATATAACTAGACCTCACTTGACCTGACCTAAACCCAATCTGATTGTCGCCGTTAGTTTCAGGTGAAATTACAAAGTAAAATGTGTAAAAAAAGAAAGAAGAGAAAACTACCTATGCAACATATTGATTGAGACAACTAGGGCAGAGTACGGATCGGTTACCCGATCCAAAGTGCTAGTTCGGATCGGATATCCATATTTGAAATCGTGAAGTTAGATATCCAATATCCAAACCAAATGTTTCGGATATCCAATGTTCGGGTATCCAAAATAATCGGATCGGATACGGATATCCATACTTTTGAATTTACTTTAAAATTAAATTTAAAATACGATTATATTCATAGTCTTACATGATGATTTTCTTTAATATTCTTACTCCAATGTTCTCGAAATAAAATTTAAGTACCACTTAGATATTTCTCTAATATTTTAAACATTAATTAAGTTGTTGTATCAAATAAAATTTTATTTTCTCGAAGTTATACTAGAAAACTATAGTTTCGGATCGGATCGGATATCCAAATGTTTTAATTCTATTATCCATATCCAAACCAAAACCAAAGATTTCGGATCAGATATCCAAACCAAACTTAACTTTCGGATCGGATATCCAAAAATTCGGATCGAATTCAGATCGGATATCGGATCAGTTTGGATAATCGGTTTTTTGCTCAGCTCTAGAGACAACTGACAACCCATAATGAAATGGGTACAAATTTGATCAATTTTCCAAAATAAAATTATGAGAAATCTGTTAATCAGGCAATGCTTGCTAAACATGCGTGGAGGTTAGTTTCTGATGAAAACTCTCTCTTCTGTCGTACTTTCAGGGAAAAAATTTTAGGCGGGCCACTTTCTTTGAATGGGCCTGCTCGTAGGGTGACTGGGGGGATTTCTTGGGGCACCAGAAGCATCATCCATGGGTTAGGTTTTATATTGGATAATATTGCTTGGAGACCAGGGAGAGAGTCTAACCTGAATGTTTGGAGTACCAGGTGGGTTGACAGGGGGACTCCGGACCCGAAAGATGACTTGCTTGATCCGAGCTTTCTCTTCTTAAAAGATCTTCGTGTCAAGGATTTATGTTTCAACTCGGGAGGATGGAATGAAGATTTCATCAAGTTGGTGTGTAGTGAAGAGAGTGCTAACAAAATCCTTGCCATTCCACTAAGGAGTCAACAAGGGGCCGATGAAATTTATTGGCCTTTCTCCAGCAGTGGCGAGTATTCGGTTAAAAGTGGGTATGGCATTATTTTTAAGGATTTTTTTGATAATAAAGGATCTAGCAAGGACAAGAGGAGGCTTGATCACAGAGGACGCTTGTTTTGTAAGAGAAGATTATGGACTTTGCCTGGGCCGCAGATGTGGAAAATTCTGGTGTGGAAGATTCTCACTAATTCCCTCCCTATAGGTCATGAATTTGTCAAACGAAAGTTAGATTGGGAGCCGTTCTGTTATCTATGCAGCATGGGCAGGAACAATCTGGAATCTTTGGAGCACTTGTTCAGAGATTGCGAGATTGTCTCTAGGCTTTGGGCTGGTTCGACTCTGGGCATCAGGACTGATCAAGCACAGAATACCAACATAGGTGAGTGGGTGATTAACTGGATCTCCTATTTAGACAAACTGGAGGGCGGCGAAGATAGGATTCTGACTTTCTTGGCCACCTTATCCTCTATATGGAGCGCCAGGAACAATTGTGTTTTCAGAGGTGAATCACTTGTTCCCAGAGTTTTTTATACCCAATGTAACCAGCTGGTTAGTCTGGCTTCTAGTAGGGCGAAGGACGTGCAAGACTCGTTGATTGACTCGACTTTGGAGGGCCAGGCCAGGGTTGGAGAGGTGCACAATCTGAGGGAGGGACTTCCTTTCTCCTGGATTGGCGATTCTAGTACTTGCAGATTGACGACTATTCATGTTGACGCGAGTTGGGAGTTGTCATGCAAGGCGGCGGTGGGATGGGTGATGCTTGATGATGCGGGGGTTATTTGTTTTGAAGGGAAAGCGTGTTGCAGGGCGGAATCCCCTTTACAAGCGGAGGCACGTGGGATTTTAATTGCTTTGGAATGGGCTTTTGGCAAAAAGATTCTTCACCTGGACTTGGTTTCGGACTGTCTGCAATTACTTCTTCAATGGGCAGGAATGGAGCGAGCTTACTTCCAGATTACAGGGATTTTGGATGACATCTTCCGGTTATCTACTACATTCCATTGCTTGTGTTTTCGTTATGTCTGCAGGAAGTATAATGAAGATGCCCACCGACTAGCAAGGAGGGCGCTGGCTTCTCATTAGGAATCTTTCTTTATGGCTGCCAAAAAAAAAAAAAATACTATGGGGTGAGAAAATCATATTAAAAAAATAATAACCAATGAAAGTGGATAGCCAAATCCCAGGCAGTGCTGCAGTAGGCAATTAGGCATGCATTGATTAACGGCAGTTAGCAATAGTTCCTTAACTGTAAAATTATACTTCGTATAGTTTAGGTCCGAGTAAACTCAAAGAAAGGACTTAAAGTATCCCAAAATGTAGCGATGAGGACCTAAAGTATCAAACACTAGCGTTAAGGACCTGAGATGCATCTCCGTTAACTTGGCCGTTATATGCCACAACAATTATACAATATGGCACAATAATTACTCTGCCGTTATATGTCATAACTAGACTTGTTAAAATCTGACTCGACTCATAAATTCAACCTCATTAAAATTATTTGGGGATAATAATTAATTTGCAACAATAAAAATTTTGGCCCGGGTAATACGGGGCAGGTCAATTCGGGATCAGGTCGAGTTTGGGTGTCGGGTCGGGTTATTCGAGTCGGCTCGATTTTGCTAGGTCTAGTTCTGGCCATTTGTTTACCTTTTCAATTTTTGGGTGTCTCGGTCAATTGTTTACCTTTTTATTTTGAAAATGCATCTGATGAGCAATTTGATCCCACACACTCATTTTGTTCCACTTATCATCTAATAATTGGTCTTATTCTCTTTCTTTGAGCTTTGTGTCAAAATGAATTGGCCTTATTCTATTTCCTTGGTATTTGTGCCAAAACAAAAGGTAAACAAATGATCAGGACGGAGTGAGTATTAAATATGTTTTAGTTTATTAAAGAAGATATTTTCGATTTAAAACATGGTAAAAGAAAAAACAAGACGTTGGAAACTAGCTATTTTCTTACCCGTATTCTAATCCTAACACAACTTGTATTTGACATGTCACGTATTCGGCCTAACCCATATGACTGTTAAACGGGTCGGTCTTGGGTCTAGTCCAGTCTCATATGAATACTTATTTTCGAACATAATATATAAATATTACGGAGTAGATTTTTGATATAAAAATTTATTTATCTTTGACCCAATGAATCCCTTCGGATCGGGTCTCGACCCTAAATTAACGGGATATTTTGGGAACGTGTTGAATGGGTTGTGAGTCGAGATATTTGGGTGGGATCGAGTTGTGTTTAGGAGTTGAGTCGGATTTTAACAAGTCTAGTTATGACATACAGCGGCAGAGTAATTATTGTGCCATAGTGTATAATTTATAGTATCTTTCTAGCTTAATTTATATTTTTGATAGAATGTGTTGTAATTGTTGTGTCATATAACGGCTTAGTTGACGGAGATCCATCTCAGGTCCTTAATGCTAGTGTTTGATACTTTAGGTCCTTATCACAACATTTTGGGATACTTTAGGTTCTTTCTTTATAGTTTACTCGTTTAGGTCCTTAACGGAAAAAAAATTCGATAGTTCGGGTCCTTGTCTTTGGGTTAACTCTATAGTACTCCGTATATGCATATATCATTTGTGTTGTACATATTTTTTATGATAATGCATAATGACCATAATATCTAACGGTAATAGGACTCTTTAGATTAAGTTCTACTATATTTTATAGAATTTGAGTCTTAATCTCTTTTACCGGTCTTGATATTTTATTCTCATTAATTTTTATCTATTACTCCATATATGTTTTAAAATTAAGTTCACTCGAAAAAGTCTCCAAAATAAATCAATGAGTTACTCTACCAGTCTACCTCTACTGTAAATTGGTTTTGGGATTTTTTTTTTTTTTTTTTTCGGATAATTCACGCGGTACCCTTAAAGTTTGCCACTTTGCACGAAATACCCAAATTTTTGATCCGTAAATCTTTACGAGTTCCAAAAGTGACGAATTTTTTTTCCAAATCGCTCATCTTTCCGAGAACTACAATTTGGAAAAAAAATTATCGCATTTGGATTCCGCTACTAGGAGTTATTGTGTGTCAAAGTTTTTTCGACCGAACAAACTTCGAGTGAGCATATCTCCTGGTCACGAGTTCCAAACTCGTCAAACTTTTTTTTCAAATCGTAGTACTCGGAAAGATAATCGATTTGAAAAAATAATCTTCACTTTATGAGTTCGTAAACACGAGTTATGTCCTCTTTAAGTTTTCCGGATCAAAAATTTGGGTATTTTGTGCAAAATGACCAACTTCAGGGGTACCGCGTGAATTATCCGTTTTTTTTTTGTTGCTTCAGAAGCGGCTTTCTCTCTTCCTTGTGGGTATGACTCCGACAATTAAGTTCACTTTAAAGAAAAAGACAATTAAGTAACCCGTGCAACGCACGGACACAAAATCTAGTATCATAAATCTACGCTTTTCCTTCCCAAAATACAGAAGGGACAATAAAATGTAAGTTCCTTGTACGAAGGACAAGTTCGAGTTCGAAGTTTCGAATCACTTTTCTTTTCCCTGACATGGCAACTTGAACAGAATATCTCGTCCAAGACTCCAACTAATGACCAATTCTCACGGCACAAATTCTCATTATAAATGGGAGATATTCGTCTATAGTTATAAACATGTCAAATATCCACCCACTTTAAGCATAAGACAAGCAACAAGTTGCATGGTGAGACCCAAAAATGTCACCACTTTAAGCACATCTGACCCGTCTCTTTCACTTTAGACGGATATATCCGTTTATAGTGAGACTAATTATTCCCACAGTGGATTTCTACTAGGAAGTATTTATTTTCAAGAACAAAGATCAAAAGAAGAGAAAAGGACATACTATAATAAGAAGAAATAAAGTACGTCCAACTAAACTCATCAATGGTTGTCTGGTTGGATAGAAGAGTTTAGAACCAAAGGCTTGTAAAGCCAGTCTCGGCCTAAAAATAACCTTCCGAAAAATCTCAATTACAGCACTCATATCCAAGTGTTATTACTCAATACTCCGTAGTAGTGGAGTTATATCGAATGATACAACAAATTATTACGGAGTATAACAAAAACACTGAAACACATCTCCATGATGGAAGTATCAGTGAAGAAACAAAAGCAGACAATGCAAATCTACTTGCACATAAGCAACTGAACATTAACTCCACCCCAGTCTTCATGGGCCTAACAGCTTAACACACTGACCACAAAGCTTTCACATAGAATCAAATGAAATAGAAGGTACTCTATGAATAGTAATAGATACCGAGAAAGAAAGGGGGAATATATTGTAGCCAAACAAAATAGTCTCCGGTTCAGCAAACAACCACAGCCTCATCAAAATGATAGGAGTAAGCTAACATGAATTGTCTTAAATGCATTGAGCCACCAACTTAACTTAATATTTTAGCAGTTGAATTGCAGGAAATTAAGTTTCCCAAACAAATCAGGACTACCAAAGTCGCTAAATATTAACAAAAGTTTAGAATTTATACATAAAAACCATAACTGCAACCTCCAAAGCAACAGCAACATCAGGTTCACCATTAAACTGCAGCTGGGTACAGTTTAGCTTGTTGGCGAACTCTTCTCTTGTACTCTGCTTTATCCTGTTGAAGATAAAGCATTCTATTTAATATAACAAAATACTAAAACTAACTAGCTCTATTTAATATAAGAAATTTACAAAAACTAACTAGTTACTCCACCTTGTGGGTTGTACCCCTCCAGCAATATTTAAAAGATGCAAGCAATCAAGCATGTAATAATCTGGCGGGAAAATGGCCGCAAACATGGTGGCACAACCAATTAGATCAAGACGCAAGTCTTAATCCGAATTTTTTTATCATTGTTGCATAAAGCATGATCACATGCTTTTAGCAGAGTATGAAACAAATTTATAAATCTTATTAAAAGGCAAGACAAAAAATGCCACGTGGAAATGCCACATGGAAATGGGAAATGCCAGGTCAAAATAGTTGTTCACAAATAGTCAATCTACCTAAAATCATGAATAAATGTCATGAATTTTTTTATCATTGTTGCATAAAGCATGATCACATGCTTTTAGCACAGTATGAAAGAAATTTATAAATCTTATTAAAAGGCAAGACAAAAAATGCCACGTGGAAATGCCACATGGAAATGGGAAATGCCAGGTCAAAATAGTTGTTCACAAATAGTCAATCTACCTAAAATCATGAATAAATGTCATGAATGATTGATTACTTAAAGCTCCAGTTAAATGACATAAGAAATAAGAAATTGAACCGACATCATCAATGATGTCTCTTGAACTCCCATTATAGCTATAACATTATAGCTATAACAACCATCGTCAATGATGGTCTCTTGAACTCCCATTATAGCTATAACATCTATACAATATAAAAAGCCTAGATTGAGTAGTTACTAGAATGATACGTGGCGCACTACATTTACATGTTAGATCAATTTTTTTGTCTTTTTATAAAAAAAAAAAAAGTAAAAATAGAAAATAAAAAGGCAAAGGCAAAGTAGTAATCAATAGACTAATTACTTATCTTATTTAAACTTTCATTTACCAAGAATTATTCCACTTAATAATCATAATTTAGTGTTAAACTTTCTATATTCTACCGTTATGAAAAATTTCACCTATAAAAGAAAATAAATTGATAAAAATTGTAGCACATTCCTAGCAAAAACAAATTAATGAATTTTTTTTTTATTTTCACCTAATTATTTAATTTGATTTATTTATCAACACTTGTCATATCTTTATTTTGTGGTGGGTAGGTATCAAATGGAAAAGAAATAAAGAGATAACAGAGAAGTATAAGAAAAGTTGAGAATTCGACAAGTATTTTTATTATATAGTCCGTTTTAGGCATTCTCGAATGTTTATGAAGACACTAGAGATCGTCGATGATTGAATATAATCACCGGCGAATGGTGGTCAAACTTTGGTGAAGGAAATTCTAGCTTGACTAAACTGTAACTTTAGTTTTTTACTCTCACATTTTTAATAGTGATAGATTTTTTTGCGGATGTTTTTAATATATATATTCATCATTGTTAATGTGTAGTGAATTTATTAAAATTTATATTAACAATAAATTACAAATATGATTAAAGCAAGTTTAGTGTAAATATATTATTCTCTATATATTTAATTAAGTTGATTAAAAGTGTAAATCTAAATTTTCTTTGTGATTTGAATGCTTTGAATACTAATGATAGGATGCATTTGATTTTATTGTCTTATTATTGCTTTGATGACAAGATGGCAAAACTGCATTGTATATACCCATCGATTTTCGATAATTTGTTTATATTAATTCTCTTAATATAATTACTTACATTTTATCCCAAAAAGACATAATACCAACGAGTAGCATAATTTTTTTTACTTTGAATTTCCAATGTGAGAATGTATATTGTTTTATCTATTTACCCGCCTCATTTAAATTGTTTTTATTTGATTAAACGTTACAACAGTTAAGAGAAAATTGAGTGAATAATATTTTAAGTCTTAAATATCATCATTATTTCCAAACTAAAAAAATAGAAGAACATAAACTATCGTTAATACTACTTCTTATTATTTTTATAATTAATACGAAGTATCATCATTTTAATAAAGTTAGACTAACAAATATAACATTTTGACATTGAGCAAAAATGATCAATTTTTTATTTTTTTACTAAAAAAAGAAGTAAAAATAGAAAATAAAAAGGCAAACTTGTAATTAATAGACAAATTACTCATCTTATTTAAACTTTCAATTACCAAGCATTATTCCACTTAATAATCATAATTTAGTGTTAAACTTTTTATATTCTAGCGTTATGAAAAAATCACCTATAAAAGAAAATAAATTGATAAAAATTCTAGCACATTCTTAACAAAAAATTAATGAAAAAGTTTATGAAGAGTTAGAGAAGTCCCGTGCACGGGAAATTGTGGATGAGACTTAATTTTAGACTAAAAATTGGAGTTTAGTTATCTAAAGTTATTAATAAGTGCTCCGTATTCGATCAACATAATAGACATTGATTATTAAACTAACCCGTGCAATACTAGTTCAATTTCAAAAGCAATAAACCGAACCTATTTACCTAGTTTAATTTCTACAAAATTTATTGAAAGGCCGGTTCGGCCACTGTTTTACTTCGTAGTCCATAAAGCATATGATTACATGTCCATAAAAGGAGAGATGAGCAATGCGACTCAAGTTGAAACCAACATACATAACAACTTACTCTTATATGAGTACAATCTTTTTAAACTCTTCATACTAGTGAGGGCGTCATTACTCATTATCGCAGGTTACTTGGATTAGAATTGATAAGTACCTGAATAAACAAATGATATCCTTCTGTTTGTGCAGGATCCTTCTCATTAGGCTGGTCCAGTAAGTCTTGAATACCAACCAGAATTTGCTTCACAGTAATTGCAGGTCTCCAATCCTAAATTAAAAGTTTAATGTGCAAGTCAGAATTATTACACACCCCTTAAGCCAAGATCTTTTATCAGCAAACGAGATACAAAAAAACTCACAGAATCTTCATTCAGAATGGACAGGCAAACCGTCCCAGATGGATACACATTCGGGTGAAAGAAATTTGGATGAAACTTGCACTTGGGCGGTTTGCTGGGGTACTCTTCACTGAAATGCATTGTCAATGGATAGAAGCCACCCTCCCAATCAGTCTGCAACAATGGAATTTATTAAAAGTAATTCATTACCAACAACAAAAGCGTTAAACAATAGTTCATATTAATTAATTTAACTACTAGAAACTAATTCCCACTTTCCCAGACAACAAAATAGGGTAATCAACACAGAAGTACAAGCGGCTAGTATAAACTAGAATGGAAGACGATGAAATAATTCATAAAAAAAAAGATATAGGTATGTGATGACCATTGACACATAGACAAACTTCATACAGATGTGCTACCAACAGCCATTTGTTTTTCCAGCACAAGTTGACCTGCGAAACACACTTCTATACAACTCCTTCAAAAGTAACTCACTTTCAACACAAGCTAACCTAAATCTCCAAATGCAGAAGGAACTGGTAGCTTCTCGACATACATTCATGTTCTTTGCGGTTATTCAAATAACAAATCCAAAATCCAAATGCACTCAAGAAACACATGATCAATGCCTCTCAATAGTACTGTAGCAGCCTGCTTAACGCACGGAAATGAAAGCTAAATTTTGAAATTTTGATACACACATGAATCATAACTCACAAGGTCTTGAACTCAATTTTACACCAATGCTGACATTAAAACCAGACAACTTTATCAATTCCACACCATCGTCACCCCAAAACCTACACTAGTTGCGAACTATCGGGAGGACGAGAGTCAACTGTGGATAACTCATTACAACCAAACCATCATCAATCAAGACTCTACCTTTAATAAAAATGAAAAACATAAACATCAAATTCATGCAGTGGCGGAACCAGGGGGAGGCTAGCCCCTTGCTGGACAATGAAAAATTCAATTTTTCCAATAGGTCACCTTATTCCATTACTAGTTCCCTCTGGAAATTTCCGCCCCCTATCTAAAAAAAACCTGGTTCCGACACTAAAATCATAGTATACACAATCAGCTTACATCAAATCACAGAACAATATCCAAAGACCCTTCAACTACACAACAAACTGCAGCAGTAGCTTACAACAATTAACCTCTCAGAAGGCTGTTTCACCCTTAAATTGTGCAAAAAAAAACAGTAATTTAAATCCAAATTCTCGTGTAAGGCGATCATACAAAACAATTTCTAAACTGCGGAACAAGTGAAAATTAAAATTGATGGAAAGAAATGAAAATCAAAGTAGATATACATACACCAGTTTTGCCAGGAATAATGCAATGCCACAAGAGTAAATTAACTGAACCATCTTGCGTCGTTTCCGGCTTCGCCACAAAACCCTAATTTCATCACCAAAAACCCTAAAAATTAGAACTTGGTATACGAAATTATAACAATAATTACATCTGTGAAAAAAAACACAAATAATCATAAAATTAAAGAAAAAATACGAATCTATGAAGGAAATTAAAGAGGTAGGAGTGAGGAAGGAACATGAGGATGATTCTTGCGCCATTGTTTCCTTTCTTCGGTAAGACGGCCGCGAGCAATTCCTCCTGACATTATTTACTCTCTCTCTTCTCTCTCGCTATATATCTTCTTCTGTACTCTTTTGAAAATGAGATATTGGTTCGTAGAGCGTTTATTTATAGGAACATTAAATACATAGACCTTTTATTTCCCACATTACCCTAAACAATTAATTTTATTTTATATTTCCAATAAGTAATTTTTCAAATTTCGAGACACTATATTTTCTTTTTGATTCTCGAAATACATGAATAAATATTATGAATATATTTTCTTAGGAACGCCCTAATTTTAGACATATTAGAGGGTGTTTGGTAAATGGTGGATTGGAAAATTTTCAGCATATTCAAGGCTTTTAGCATGTTTGACTTATCAATCTACTATTTTGAGTATTTGGTAAATAGCTCTATCTAGCATATTCACATTAGTAGATTGTGAAATATGAATCCGTCAACAATTTACACATAAATACAACAATCTATTAACCAAAATCTGCTAATTACCAAACACTTCTACTAAATCTGCTAATTGAAATATACTAGTCAAACCTGTTAATCCAACCTGTCATTTATAATCTGCTTGACCAACCTGCTTCTGCTAATATCAATCTGCTGATTGCCAAACAGGGCCTATGTTTTTCTAAAAGTCAGGCTCACATAATAAAAAAAAAAACAAACAAACCGTCGTATATTAAAAATGGAGAGCGGAGGTTGCTACTGCAACTAGAGGTGGTTACATGCAGGTTTCGGACTAGGATCGGACCTAGTCTGTTTGACCTTGGATCAGCTTGTGGAATCGTGGGACAAAGCGGGTCGGTCGGGCTAGCTAAGGTCGACTATAACAAGTCACATACCGGTTCAGGGTCAAATTTGTCATGCTATGACACTAAGCCGGAATAAGTTTTTCAATTAGCAAGGGCAAACCTTATTAGAAAGTGGGGCCTATGGCCGTCCCGGTGTGGGGGCGGTTAACGAGGTGTGGAAAAGACGGTCCATGTGTCAGACGGGGTAGACCGCCTAAATGGTCACCTCTAACTGCAACCTACGGATTATATATTTGGCAATTAATTTTTCAAAATATTAAAAAGTACTATGCTTTCTCTATTTCATTCATTTGTTCATGTAATTTTTTATTCAGTTTCTAACATGTGTCCTAAGGATACATATTAATTAATAAATTAATCAGTACTTCTCCTGAGAGACGGCCTCTCAATAAACTTAGTGAGAGACTTATTGAGAGACCGATTATAAGCTGATGGGAAAATGGTACAAAAAGTAATAAGAGGGGTACACGAAAAGGCTACATGTACATTGGGTGTACAAGGCCCTTGGTACACAGGCCAATGAACGCGCGCCACGTAGAGTTTTGTAGGGACCATATGTAATCTTTTTCAAATCAGTTTTTAGAGGGTTAAATTTGAAAATTTTGAATTTCAATTTCAAAATGAGACAATTTCTTAATTGCTCCACTTTTCAAAGGTTATTAGCAATATTAATCTATTTTTTTTATACTATAATCTCTATACTAATTATTTTTTCTCTCTTATATTTATTTTTGGTTCTTATTTATTTTATCCATCTATTATTTCCTTTCTCTAACTTAAAAAAATGAGTATTTTTTTTCCAAATCTAATAATCCATATTTATTTATTAAAATCTCATACTATATTTCAATTTTATCGACACCACCATCATCTTTCAAATATGAGTTATAGTCAATCTTGTTCTTGCGATTCACATTGTTCAAATGACTTGGTTCCAATCAGTCAACTCGAGAAGAAAAATGGGCCTAACAAAGAGAGGTTTTTATCGTTGTACCTTATGGAAGGTATATTTATGTTTATAGCTCTAATTAATTTAATTAGTAGGATATCTATGTTTATAACTCTAATTAATTTTGAATGCATCATTAGACGAAATATTGGGGGTACTTCGTATGAGATGAAAGCATGGAGGTTGATCATAACATGAACAGGTTGATTGATCTAAACAACTGATAGGCTATCGCACACCTATGCAAAGATAATATTTATACCCTAGCAAAACAAATGAATGTAGTACGTAGGGGTCGAACCACAAGAAGACGGGAGTTGTTAATTAGTTGTTATGGATTGAACTTTTATCTCGGTAGGTTAACGATTGATTGATTGGTTTGGTTTGATGTAATGATAAAACAATAATAAAGAAAATGTCTAGGGAGGTCGGGTCATACATGCTAATTATGTAAATGCTCATGTCAAGTTAGGAAGTTGATTTTATGATAAATGTTTAGGCTTAAAGACACTCACCTTACGATATTAGTGTCAACCATAGACCGGGTCCTAGAGAAACTCTTGTTATGACTAAGTCGTCCTACTACACATGCTTAGTCTAATCCGATTCCGTGCCTCTTGACTTATAGAATAAATTAACAAACTTAATCTACGATTACGGCCAATAACCAAAGATTAAACGTTGTAGCGCAAACATGTGATAGAAATAATTAGACAATATTAACTTATCCTCGTTTTGACATTTACATATTAATTAATCATGCATGGCTTCCCTTACTCCTTAGACCAATAAAACTACTCTAACATGATGAAAATGCAAACTAAACTAATGACAAATGAAATGATGAACATAATGAAAATATGAATAGGAATACCTTGCAATGGAAATGGAAATGAAACTTGGAAGAACAATACTTGAAATGTAAATTGTAAATGAACTTGAATGGAAATTATATTGAAATGCTTAAGGTAAAATGTTTGTAACATAAAACTAAAAGTAATTCTAATCTAAACTAAACTAAACTAAAGACTAAACTAACCTAAGACTTAGAGAGAATATTATGTGAAAAATGTATATGGAATGGTGTGTAAAATGGTTGTGTCGAGTCCCCTTTATATAGGACTCAAGTTGAAACGTAAATAACCCAAAATCACACGTCCCCGATTGGGGACAGGCCACCCCGATCGGGGTTACCACTATCCGGGTAATTTCCAATTAATGCATGATTAAAGTCTTGTGGAATCCAAAGTTTGTTGTTAATGTGCCTTTAATCTTCGGTTTTAAGATCCTTTTAGCATCTTATGAAGCATCCCATGTTGAGCATCCTAAGAGCTTTGTGTGGACTTTGCATTTGGGCTTGACTTCCTTTGACTTTGATTTCCATTTTCTCTTTTCAATCCACAACATTTGTTCATGCAAGTCCAAACATCACTTCAAGTTGGTCCATCTTACTTATTTGTTAGTTAAGCTTCTAGTTTACTTGAAAATGCGCAGGATTAAGCTCCTAAAAGCTCATATACCTACAAAATGTGGCGAAGCATGCAAAATACAACTAGGAAGCAATATTAGCTCAAAATCACTAAGTTTAGTGCATAATGACATACAAAATGGAGCTAAAATATGGGGTTCAAGTGTATATAAAATGGACTTATCAACAACTCTCCGGAGGATAGGTTATGCCAATTGAAGTCGGAAAATATTAAATTGAAATCTCAGAAGTTACGTGCTACCAAATCAGAAAAGTTTGGTCGTCGGTTATTGTATTATTCATAGGTTGTATTTGTACTATTACTATCAATTTGTATTGTGATAATACTACATAAATAAGAGAAGAAGCTTTAATTTTGTATTCATTGTTGATCATGGGTTGTATTTGTACTATTACTATCAATTTGTATTGTGACAATACTTCTCTAATCTACTATTTCCGTATTCGTTGTTGATCTTTTTAATTTCGGTCTCGCTTTGTTATGCTTGATTATTTTGGTGTTAAAAACTTAAAATCAATCAATTGCAAAAAGGAATAAATTTAATTTCTAATGTGTTAACTTAACTTTGCAAATGTTCACGAGCAGCAGAATTGGTAAATAAATTAATCGATGAAAATGGCCCAATTGAAATATGTAGCCCATTTGAAATCACATACGTAACACAATTCTTTAACTGAGTAATAATGGGCCTAGTGACCGACGACCTAAGTCACTTAGTTGATAAATAGAATGAACACAAATTGTTCTATAAGACTATATTTTGATTCAACTTTTCCCCTATTTCAGCCAGTTCTAATGCTCGGCTTTATAACATACAAACATACTCAATGAATAATAATGACCAAAGTGAATTAGCCCAAGTCAGTTAATCGATAATCATAATGAATAACCGACTTTATAACATACAATCATCCTAAATTCCATGAATTGACATCAGGCCTACCAACTTAAATCGAATCATGAATTGTAGCAGTATAAGATCTTGGTGTAGTGTTGCGTTTGTTATTCGCTTGCTCGTGTTCTACTCATGTGCCTGAAATTTTTTGGCTTAAATTTAGTCATCACACATCGGTAAATTACGGTTCTTTTTTTAATGAAGAATGTAAGATAGTAATTAAAATAAAAAATAACAGGACTCATGATGAGATCAAAAGGAAAATGGCTAGTTGATAATCATAGATCCATTGTAAAATAGAAACCAACCTTTTAATCCTTACAAATACTATATAAACCATATTTAACCTAACTAAAAACCAAGAAATTCAAGTTGATCAAGCTCCAATTGAATTTTGCGCATTTCAATCTCCCCTTTTTCACGATTAGCTCTCACATCATGTATAAAAGCTTCCATATTTCCCTGTACGTCCTGCATCCCTCTACTTATTGCCCGCTGCCTTATCTCCCTCGCTCGGTCGATTAGATCGGCCAACTGAGTGTCAATCTCTTGCAACCGAGCGAGTTTGTTTCTGTGATCGATCGTGTATTGTACTAATAAAGGAATGAATTGTCTAACCATCTGAAATCCACACGAGTTAATTAAATTAAAAATAAAACCTTATGTAAAAAGAAAATTGGATAACAACCATTCATATCCCATCGCCAAAATGGACAAAAACCGTTTATATTCAATTAAAAATTGATTATGATTGACGAGTTATTAAATTGATTGTCACATACATGCAAAAATCGTTTACAGTTTTAAATTTATACAAACGATTTCATTAAAAAGAAAGAATGGTTAAATACCTTCATGAAATGAGTAGTAAAAAAGAAAGAATGGTTAAACACCTTGATGAATGAATTAGTAAACAAGAGTTGTGAACAAGGTTGGACTCCTCCTTCCAAGTATATATGAGATCTAGGATTTGTGTTGTAAAGGGAGGTTTTTCTTTGTAAATGAATGTAAAATAGTGTCATTTCCCTTTTATAATGGGGAGAAAGACATTTTTTTTTCTAATTAGTCATGATGTGTTTAATTATTGTCAATTGGAAGTCAAATCAACTACATGCATGCATGCTAAATTTCTGCCGTTTCGTTTCTTGCTTACACGGCACACACAATCAAATCAAATCAATTGTAATTCTTTTTGTGTTGTGTTTAGTCAAATCAAAATAATTTATATGGAGTAATTTAATATACAAAATGAAACCTAAAATCAATCCAAATTTTTAACTATTAATAGATATTGATATGTTATATATAAGCCAAACCAAAGAAAATTGATGAAAATAAAACCGATTGAAATGAAAAGTATTAAAAAAAACCCACATTTAATATTCATATACTTAATTAATTGACATCATGCATGCCCACTAAATTACATACAATTTAAACGAGAAAGAGCGGCTCTTAGGGAGGCATTCTCTTCCATGATTTTGATCCTCTCCTCCTTTGCTAGTTTGAGGTCTCGTGAAGCCATCTTCTCCAACTCCGGCATAAAGCCATGATTGGTGGCCACTTTGAGTGGGATCTGAACATTAGCAAGGAAGAGGTTGTTCTTCCTCTCGATTTCCTCTAAGCGATGTATGAAACAATTGTTGTACTCGATCGTTATCAATTTTAAAGTAATGTTCCGATCCATTATTTTGAAGGAAGTTTGAAGTTTAGGTTTTAAAGGTTTAGGGTTTGGAGGGATTGAAAGAAAAATGAGATAATGGATTGGGTAAGAGATATGGTTAGCATTTATCGAATATATATATATATATATATATATATATATATATATATATATATATATATATATATATATATATATATATATATATAGTGTCAAGTTCTAATAAGTCCTTCACAATATTTGAGTCCCTAAGTCTTTATGAGAGCCATATGATCTCCTAAATCAAGCGTCTGGATGAAGGGAGTAATATAGGGTCATTAGGCGTTGGAAAAAAAAAAAAGGAAAATAGGGTTAGCATGAGAGAGGGGTTGTGTCAGGGGACAAAGCTATTACCCACTGTTTATTGTAAACATGCATGTACTTTCTATAACACTTCCTCAACACAATATCAGCAACAACCACCAAATTTAAAATACACAAAAAAAAAACATCAAATTTCTTCCTCTCTTTCATGGCGATAACATCCCAAAAACCGCCCTTCAACAATATTTAAAATCCCGTTTCAACAAGAACAACAATTTGCCAACATGAACAACAATTTGATATCTCGCGGTAATCTTACATGGTCATAATTTGTAGCAAATAAAGTAATTTGTTTTGATCCTACCATTTTCAGCATATCAAAGGTACACAAAGATCCTGAGTCAACAACAACAACAAGCCTGATAAAGTGCGTACTCCAACATCAACAATGGCTGACATGCAAATTGTAACAGTGATGGATGGTAATTATTTACATCTAATAATTCTTTTATATGTTTATGTTTTATAAATCTGAACTCTCTATATTAAAAATGAAATACTTGAAAACAATGAACATACATATGAATAAGTTTTGTAGAGCAAGTTTTGTAGAGTGTAGAGCAAGTTTTGGGTCAGAACCTAATTCATGTACAAAAAAAATCTTGCCATCAATGAGTATGTAGTTAAAAAGAGTGAATTGTTTGTATTTTGGTAATAGGTTTAAGTTTGACTTTAGGTTCAAATATGACATTTTTTTCCCGCTGGAATTTACATATCAACACGTGTGTTTGAAAATACGCTTTTTGTTACTTGAAATTAAACATATTTCAGTTAAAATTACAGTTTCTGAAATTAGAGTTACATCATTGAAAAGATAAAACTATTCTATTGCAGAAATGGATAAGTTACACTTGAATTTACTGAAGTTACAATTTTCTTGATTAAAGTTACACTTATTTGGGTCATCAGATAAATGTTTGATATGCTGATTCCTTTAAATTTGCCACAAATCTTTGCAATTACACCATTGTCGACTAGAGTTACATTTCTTTGCACTAAAATTATGATTTGTTGAAATTACACTTGTATTCACTGAAATTACACTTATTATTGTTAAAATTACGCTAATATTTGGAATTACAACATTGTCGACTAGAATTACACTCTTATTCACTGAAGTTACACTTTTGTTTGTTAAAGTTACCCCTAATGTTTAACTTACACTTTAGGGCTGGATGACAGTTGTACTTTTTGTTGTCTTCTGTTTAAATTACAATTTTCTTTATTAAAATTACATATTTGTTGTCTAAGATGAAGCTTGTGGAGAATATTGTTTCAACCATTGACAGATACTGCTTAAGACAATAGCAAAAGAAAGCCAAATGAGGAGGAATTTTGCAGGGTAGTAGAAGAAAAGTTTACACCATATATTGGGCAGGAATTTTCGGAAATTGAGGAAGCAGTGACATTCTATAAGATCTATGCAATTGCTTGCGGTTTCGATGTACGGAAATACACGCCCAAAAGATGGCGTGACGGGGAAATCAAGTCAAAGCTGTTGGTTTGCAACCGAGAAGGGTTCAAATATAAAAAAGAAATAGAGAGAAGTGGGCGTCAGGATGGGGTGCGAAAGCACAAAGTCAGGCGCGTGGGATGCAAAGCGAGGATTCGATTATTTATGAAGAATGTGGGGTTATTCACTGATCTCTTTCATGCAGGACACAACCATGAGCTCATATCAACCAGGGACAGAGAGTTTCAGAAGCTGTCATGCAACTTAACAGATTATCACAAAATGATTATCCTTTATAATTATAGGGTGAGTGCTTGAGGTAGTCTTTGGCTCTCTATTTATGACACCAATCTATGAAATTACACTTTTATTATCTAACATTACACTTTTGGTAATTACAGTTATACTTTTTTGGAATTACGCTTTTGTCTGTTAGAATTACACTTTGTTCTATTAAAATTACACTTATTTATATTGTGCTGAAATTACAGTTTTTATTGTTAAAATTACACTTTTGATTGTTAGAATTACACTTTTTTATATTGCAGTCACACATATTTATATAGTGCTGAAATTTCATTTTATGTTACGCTTACACTTACGTATATCATTCATTTACAAAATAAATGCAACCGAACTGATTATCAGAAAATCATTATCCTTTATAATTGTAGGGTGTGTCATCTAGTTAGCCTTTTATTACAATTACACTTATTTGGAATTACACTTTTGCCTGTTAGAATTACACTTTGTTCTATTAAAATTACACTTATTTATATTGTGCTGAAATTACACTTTTGATTGTTAAAATTACACTTTTGATTGTTAGAATTACACTTTTTTATATTGCAGTCACACATATTTATATAGTGCTGAAATTTCAGTTTTTATGTTACAGTTACACTTACGTATATCATTCATTTAAAGCTCAAATGTAACTCAACTAATTATCAGAAAATCATTATCCTTTATAATTGTAGGGTGTGTCATCTAGTTAGCCTTTTATTACAATTACACTTATTTGGAATTACACTTTTGCCTGTTAGAATTACACTTTGTTCTATTAAAATTACACTTATTTATATTGTGCTGAAATTACACTTTTGATTTTTAGAATTACACCTTTGACTGTTAGAATTACACTTTTTTATATTACACTTTTTAAAATTACACTTATTTGGGGCATCATAAAGATGTTTCCTATGCTGATGCCTTAAAGTATATCATTCATTTATAGCCGAAGATAGGAGCAACGAAGACATACAAAATGTTGAAAGAACACGTAAAGGTTTTGAGAACATTGGAGCTAGCCTAAATGATTTTAAGAACTTTCACAGAAATGTGAAATGTTACATTTATGAACGGGATGGCCAATTGTTCATAGATCACTTTAAGGAAATGGCTGTAAATAAGGAAGGGTTCTTCTTTGACTATGATGTTGACTCTGACGGTAGCTTGAGTAGAGCTATTTGGGCTGACAGTGCTGCAAGAAGGATTTACTCTGCTTTTGGGGATTGTGTGTTGTTCGATCCAACGTATACAACCAACAAGTATGATATGGCCTTCACACCGTTCACCGGGGTGGATAACCATAAGCGGTCTGTCACATTCTGTGCAGCTCTTGTCGCACATGAGGACGCTGATTCCTTTCAGTGGGTTTTGAAATGTTTCCTAGTGGCAATGGGTGGAAAGGAGCCTAATTATATTATTACCGATCAGGATCCAGGCATTTTGAAAGCGGTGCCACTTGTGTTCAAGAAAGCGAGGCACCGATTTTGCATGTGGCATATCATGAACAAAGTGCCTACTAAGTATGGGGTGACAAGAGAAGATTATATTGTATTTATAAGGAAAATAAATACCATTATATGGGATGGGGACATTGAAGCTGCAGAATTCGATGCCAGATGGGAAGAGATAGGCGAAGAACATGGACTCAATAACATTGACTGGTTTAAAGAAATGTTCTCGAAAAGGAACCAGTGGGTAATTGCACATTGCAGGGACCTAGAGATGGGAGTCATTATGAGGACGACCCAAAGATCGTAGAGTGAAAATAGTTTTTTTAAAATATTTGAGGGCAAATCAGGTACATTGCTTGAGTTTTTGCTGCGTTTTAAGAGTGTTATGGACCAACAACGGCATACGCATAAGAAGCTTGACAACGAAGACAAGCACACTTCTCCTAAAATGGAGACGCATTTGGCTCTTGAGGCTGACGGTGCAAAGGTGTACACTCATAAAGTTTTTAAGGAGTTCCAAGAGGAGGCCAAGTATTCGATTGATACATGTAAGAGTAGAGGTTTTGCCGAAATCGACTCTTTAGAGGTGACTACTGTAAGAGATGCAAGCAGGGACAGGAATTACGATGTTACGTACTGCCCAGGTAAAAGCCTTGAATACTGAAATTCTGATCTTTTTCCTGGTTAAAGTTACATTATAGTGACACTTAGTAAGTTTAAAAGTGTAATTCTAGATAAAAAAAATAAACACCTTATGGAAAGAAAGTATAACTTCAACGAGACTATGTAAATAAGTGAAACTGTAATATTAAAAAGTGTAATTCTAGCAGACAAAAGTATAATTTTAACAATCAAAAGTGTAATTTCAGTACTATATAAATAAGTGTAACTCTAATGGTAAAAAGTATAATTCTAATAACAAAAACTGTAATTCTAACAACAAAAAGTGTAATTTTAGAAATGAAAAGTGTTACACTAACTCTTACTTGAAATTACACATTTTCCTATTGTAATTACGAAATATATAGCTCTGACTATCTAACAATTTACTATATATTGGTGAACTAGTTACGTATAAAGCAAGTTGCAGCTGCAGAATGCTTGAAAGGAAGGGAATTCTGTGCAGGCATATAATATGGATTTACTCATCTAACGGAGTGAAGACTATACCGGATGAGTATGTTGTGAACAGATGGTGTAAAGATGCACTCCGGTCAAAATTCTTCAATTTTAATGGTGATCCAGCCGAAGAGATTGATATAATAGATGCCAAGCAGATTTCCATGTCAAAAATGTGGTCCGAAGTACACCAGACAGTTGGGATACTGATGGGAAGAAGCAAGGAAGTAGTTGACAGCTTTTCGTCTCTCATAAAAGATTTTAAGGACAAACTGGCACCATTAGGTTCACAAATGAGTAAAGAACAGCAAATGGTTGCGCTTATTGGGTGTTCTACTACTCAGGAAGTAACTATATTTCCACCAAAGAGATCGAAAAATAAGGGAAGTGGAAAGAGACTCTTGTCGAGCAAGACTAAAGCAATAGCCTTGGCGATGAAGCCGAAGCGCATGTGTAAAAATTGCAAGCAATTAGCGAATCACGACAAGAGTAATTGTCCTAACCCTTTTGCACAGCACCCACCTACTCCACCAGCATCTGGGGCATCATTTGGGGAAGAATCAGAAGCAGAAGAAGAAAAAGAAGAAGAGGTAGAAGAAGAAGAAGAAGAAGAAGAAGAAGAAGAAGAAGAAGAAGAAGAAGAAGAAGAAGAAGAGTAAGAGTAATTGTAATTCTGATGTATAATTGCGCAACCATGAGGTCCTTTTGGCTAATTTATTTTGTAATTCCCCTGGACAAGCTTTTGGTTGTATAATTATTCACCAGTTATAACATTTCGTACTTAAAGTTACACTTTGTGTGATCAGAGTTACACTTTTTTTTTTTATTAGAATTACACTTTATCTGGTCAGAATAACATTTATTTTGAAGTACCATTTTATCTTTGTTAAAGTCATAATTTTGGTGACTTATATTGTAATTCAACTGGAATTGCTTTTGGTTGGATAATTACGCACAAGTTATAACATTCACTTGTTAAAGTTACACTGTGTGTTCACACTTAAAGTCTATTTGATTAGAATTACACTTTGTGTGATCAGAATTACACTTTTTTTGATTAGAATTACACTTTATCTGATCAGAATAACAATTAATTTGAAGTACCATTTTATCTTTGTTGAAGTCCTAATTTTGGTGACTTATATTGTAATTCAACTGGAATTGCTTTTGGTTGGAAAATTACAGTTTCTTTGATTAGAAATACACTTTATCGATCGAATGACAATTAATTTGAAGTAGCATCTTATCTTCATTAAAGGCAGAAAACGCCAAAATAAGTACAAAGTTCAAAGTCAGAAAATGATCCTACTTACATTGTTACACCTAATTAACTGTCACATGATGCTAGCTATCAACAAGATAATTTCATACAGAGCATCATTCAAAATTAGATTGTCAAACTAACACTTGTTATTTTTTTTTTGCCAGCCTTGTTAATCCTACGCTTGCTTTGCACGTCTTGGAATAATTTGTCTTTGCTAACAATAAAGGTCTCCACCTTCTTCTGAACAACAGGTCGTATGATGTTCATGTCAGCTAGTACAAGTGTTGCGACTAGCTGTATCACCAAATAACGCCTTGCAACCTTCCTTTCCATGTCCAGATGCTCAAATGAAACACCCTCGTACAATAGCATCGCCATCATGGTGAAACAGCACTGCACTCGGTATGTTGAGAACACTTGATACACCACTAAACGGTATCTCAAGTGATCAGAAAATTGACAATCTCTTTTCCTTTGTCAAATTTTCTTGAGTCCAAGTAGTCACTCATTAAACTTCCCTGAAAATATTTGAACGTATATTAAAAAGAGTATTATATTAACAGGTTTTAGATGGCAAGATTTGGAGGACAACGTACAATTAAACGTCTGTCCAAATCTGCATGCCGCTGGTGGTCAAACAAGTCAATGGTCCGTGCTCTGGAGTTGATACATACACATGCCCAATGGTCGCTGATGTTGAATGAGACAAAGAGTAAATCTGTATTCATGTCGTCGCAGCTTCGATTCGTCGACGATGAAGGTGTCCCACACGTTGAACAGTTTATCAACCAGGTTCTCCTGCTGTGTGCCTGTGCCCTGCTGCTCAAAAGTACCCAACAATACAAGCAACATCTCCTAAACAAGCAAACATTGACCATTAACTATAAGTAACAGCTTTAAGTGAAAGTATAACTCTAATAAGAAAAACTGACTGCTTATAAAGTGTAACTGTATCACAATAAAGTATAACTTTAACTCCAGAAATGTGTAACTACAGGGTAACTTTAATTACCATGTGCCTGATACCGAGAAATGCTATCCTTGCCTCTTTACCGTATTCCTCCTTCTCTAACTGGTTCAGCAATATCGACCAACACTCGATCACATTCCACGACATTGGTCTATCAGGGGCCATAAACATTAGGTCCTTCCGCTGTAGCTGAGCGTGCCTAGTGTACCAAACTAATTGATCACTGCGAACGTAATAACATAAAACAAAACTGAGTGAAAAATTGATATTTTCAGATAGCGTCATTTACAGTAGGTGAAATTCATGAAAACAGACCCATCATCGAAATTTTGGACATCCCCTAAACTGGCCCACAAAATATCCTTTATCAAACTTTGGTTGTAACTTCAACCACACTATATAAATAAGTATAACAGTAATATTAAAAAGTATAATTCTATTACACAAAAGTATAATTTTAACAATCAAATGTGTAATTTCAGTACTATATAAATAAGTGTAACTGTGATGGTAAAAAGTGTAATTTTATTAACAGAAACTGTAATTCTAACAACAGAAAGTGTAATTTTAAAAATCAAAGGTGTAATTTTAACAATTAAATCAAAACTAGGTGAAATTCATGAAAACTGACCCATCATGAAATTTTGGTCATCCACCAAGCAGTAGTCAGCAACGTGCTTTCTGAACGTTTTAATATCCTTTATCAAACTTTGGTTGTTCCGGAGCAGCATGGACACCACTTGAGTCTTGGCACCACCACTACGCCAATCAAGTGAACAGCCCAACCCATCCCCCTTCCCACGAGGGTGGCTCTTTAAGGCAGATAGTTTTTGGCCAGAAGGTGGCCGCATACTAACAGGCGTAACTACCAGGGCGGGCTCTTCAGCATCTGAAGCACTGACATGCTTGCTGCTGCTAGCCCCGATATCATCAACTGTTTTTCTCTTGTTGGCATCCAAGTTGATAGTCAGTGGATGAGAAGCAACCTCTTTGAAAGCATCAACACGGCGTAATACATCTTCCCTTTCCTTGTTAATGTCACATAGGACAAGAGTTGCCGCAATCTCAGCACGAAACAGGTTCATATTCACGGGCTTCCCAAGGCCACATTCAAAATTTTTCCCAAAATAAAACATCATTGTAAGCATCATATAAACACCACAGTCATTTCTCGAATAACCAACTTTTTGCCAACTGAATTGAATGTTAACGAGCTTAAAATCAGCGACCTTTGAGCCTTTAGACATGCCTTTACTCACCAAATACTTCCCCATTAACGCAACCTGATATATGCATATACATGTGTGTGTGTGTTAGGTAGACAGTTCTTTAGAAAAAAATGATTTCTCAAAATTGAGCACTTTATAGCAAAATTACCGTAATAAGTGCAATCCCACCATAAGGCAGCTTTTCTAAGTCTTCATCATACTTACGGTTGTCAAGGTACTCAATTTGCTCGGTTAAGAAGTTAATGCACACATAGCTGTAATGATCACCATCACCAGATAATACAGGGAGAAAGATCTGAACATATATATGTAATGTTTAGCCAAACATTGTACAGAATAATGCTACACATGCCCTATCTTGAAATATGAAGAACTCACCATATCCGAGTCAAGCTGAAATGGTGAAGAACTTACCATATCAGCCCAACTGTCCCAAATGACCAAAAACATCTTCATCTTTATTCAACACTTTTCCTTTCTTCTTGTCCTTCCAAATATACCGCGCCCAGTCCTAATGTTGCGATAAGAAAGATGATGTTGTCAGAAAAGGTTGATAAATACCAAAAGTGTAATTCTAACAACCAAAAGTGCAATTTTAATGACATTAGTAGCTATATAACTGTAATGATAAAAAATGTAATTCTAAGCACAAAAAGTGTAATTCTAACAACCAAAAGTGTAATTTCAGCAATATATAACTGTAATGATGAAAAGTGTAATTCAAACAACAAAAAGTGTAATTTTAACAACCAAAAGTGTAATTTCAGCAATATATAAATGTAATGATAAAAACTGTAATTTTAACAACAAAAAGTGTAATTTTAACAACGAAAATGTGTAATTTCAGCAATATGTAAAGAGAATGTAACTGTAACACAGAAAGACTGTCATTTCAGCACACATAAAAGTGTAATTTTTGTAGAGAAAAGTGTAATTATATTCTAACACAAAATTGTTCCCAACCATAATGTAGGAATTACCCTGCAACACAAATTTAATTAACAGTAGAATAACTTACTGTGTGACTCATGCCGAAGAAACAACGGGATACAGCTGTAGGCTTCATGATATGGTTTAGAAGTAGGCACCAACCATCAATTACACTGGTCATAATTTGCTGCGTGGGCCTCAGAGTGACAATGTCTTCCCGGGTTATGAACCAAAACTCGTTAAATGTTACCAAATGTTCCCTACAAAATCAATATTTAATTAGCAAAAACAATCTCAATATATACATAACCATTTATAAGAACAAAATGCATCAATTACTCACAATTTGTCAAACGCATCTGATTCATTAAACACATAATCAATCACATCTTTCCTCCTACTGAACACTGGGTCAAGGGCATGGTTACTCCATTCCGATACAAACGTGACGATCTTCTGATCAGGAGCAGGTGCACCGCAGTCTATCGAACAACCAAGGTTCTCAATGACGTGCTCCATGTAGGGTAAGACCTCGGACGAGTGAAGTAAAAATGGATGGTAGCTTAGATGACTATAGGGCACGTACGGTTCTGGGACAGGGATCTCCACATGCGTTGCCCCTGCACCTACAAACCGCAAACCTCGCCGATCTCGGCTCCCTTTCTCTTGAACCGAAGCACAACGAAAAGCTTCATCTAACTCTGCAGTGGGATATACAGTGCATGTAAACTCGAGTGACTTTACGGGCGAATCCTGCACGTTAACTTCAACTGCAGTTGAACAATAGTGACTCTTAGTAAATTTAAAAGTGTAATTCTAGATACAAAATAAAAAAAAAACTTTATGGAAAGAAAGTGTCACTTCTAGCATAATTCTAGCAAGTATTCACTGTAATATTAACAAGTATAATTCTAGCAGACAAAAGTATAATTTTAAAAAGCAAAAGTGTAATTTCAGTACTATATAAATAAGTGTAACTGTAATGCTAAAAAGTATAATTCTAATAACAGAAACTATAATTCTAACAACAAATAAAGTGTAATGATAAAAACTGTAATTCTAACAACGAAAAGTGTAATTCTAACAACCAAAAGTGTTATTTCAATACTATATAAATAAGTGTAACTGTAATGATAAAAAGTATAATTCTAATAACAGAAACTGTAATTCTAACAACAAAAAGCGTAATTTTAAAAATCAAAAGTGTTATTTTAACAAATAAAGTGTAATGGTAAAAACTGTAATTCTAACAACGAAAAGTGTAATTTTAACAACAAAAAGTGTAATTTCAAAAAGTTCTGTTAGAAACTATAATTCTAACAGAACTGAATCTCTAACCACTCAAAAAGGAACTGCATATCAAAACTATAAATGATTACCTCCATGATCCTTCACTGCCACGTCCTCAATCGCAGTCTCAACCGCATTGTCTACCACATTCTCCACCAAATCATTCACCACATGCTTTCCAACAACAACCAGATTATTTGCTGCATCATTATCTTCAGGAATATCCTCATCTTCATTTCCAAATAACTCATCACTCACGTCATTCACTTTCCCGGGTCTCATCGTTGCAACCTCACCAGTTTCGATCGCCCTTTATCTTGAACCGCACCCCAACGAAAGGCCTCATCTACTTCAAAGAGAGACCAAAAAGTAAGTGGTAAGTCGAATGACTTTTTCGGTCGCATCCTCGCACTCGTAACCTCCACTGGGATGAACAATAGCAGACACGTTATGAAATTTGAATAAATAAGTCAAATGTCTCCTCCAAAATGTAATTTCGGGAAAAATACTAATTTGAAGTTCAACATCAAAAAATGGATTCAAACAAAAACTAAAAAGTAGCAAATAACACTCAACTTAAAAGGATAATTCTAAATACAAAAAGTATAACTTTGATAGTAGATAGTGTAATTTCAACCAGACAAACACAAAAACGTAATTTCAGCAAAAAAAATGTAACTCTAACCACTAAAAAAGTAACAGCAACACACAATGATGCCCCTTCAAATAATACTATCATTCCAACTTCCAAATAATGTAACTCTAGAAAGCATAGCTTAATTACACTAATTACCTCCATGATCCTTCACTGCCGCGTCCTCCATTGCAGTCTCCACCACACTGTCCACCACTTTCTCCCCAGCATCCTCCTTTACCACCACCACCGGATTATTTGCTACATCATTTCCTTCATCCATAACCGCGTCTTCATTTCCCAATAAATCACCAATGACAATGTTAACGTTAACAGGGTCTATCATGCGGTAGTTCACATCCCACTTGAGTTCCCATCAATTGTGACTCAGTTTCCACAATTCTCCGCTCTGCATCATTAAGCTCAGCGATCGTAAAAAGGAACTGAGTAGCAGGAGGCACAATCTCCATTGACTTAACATCCACTGACTCCTTCTCACCTGTTTCAGCATCGCCACCAATAGGCCCACCCTGATCAGCAGCTTGTACTTGCTCCATCTGACGAGCAGCATTAAGGGCCCCCTTCCTAATAGCTTCATCAACATCCTCAGGTGAATAATATTGCTCAAGAATTTCACGATCAGTTAAGAGATCTTCGGGAATAACATTTTCTACTACTTTCACCGGCTCTTGGACAACTTTACGCCTTTTATAACGTATGTTGCATTCCTATTCTTGACGCCTTTTATAGAGTTTCAACTCAAGAGAATTTTGTACATCCTTAACAGATGATCTCTGAACAACTTCCATTACTTGTACACCTACAACCCCCATTGGACCTTCCTCTTCCTCTTTCCCTGAATCAGCACCTTCATTAAATTCACCGCTGTTGTAAAACTTTACAGTCTCCATTATCTGTTCTGTAGAGACTTTAGGATCCTTATCACGACCTACTTCATCACTACCAAGGGAAACAGCTTCCCCATCTCCAAAATCTCCATCCCCAACATCTTCTCCATCTCCATCAACATCCGACTCCTCCTCTCCCCGTGCTAACATTTCCAGACCCACCTTCTTGAAGTATGGGTGCAAAATCAACAGAATCCTTTATTCGTTGAGCTATCTCTTGAATATCCCCAGCATATACCTTCATCTTCTGACTTTGAAAAAAAATCTTGGCTACTTTGTGTAGGGACGAGGCCGCTTGAAGAGGAAGAGCCTGATGTTAACCCTTTAAGCTTTTTGAGCCGCATCGGCATACCATGAATAGAAGACTATGACATTCCTCTGCATCTTCAAATAAACCTCATGGACATCCTACATTAAAATTGCAAAATAAATTCAAATTAACAAAACAAATTGTAATTTTAGTACAGAAATCTAAAACTTAAATGCATTTCAATAAAGTGTAACTTCAACAAAGAAAACTGTAATTTTAAGGAAGAAAAGTGTAACTTTAGTACAGAAACCTAAAACTTCAATGTATTTCATAAAAGTGTAACTTCAAGGAAGAATAGTGTAATTTTGTTTAGAAAAAGTGTAATTTTGAAAAGTGTAACACCAACTAAGAATAGTGAAATTTTATGGAAGAAAGGTGTAATTTTTAAGTCAACGAAAAATTCGATATCGAAGTTACCTTTTTATTGTTGAACAATAACACAAATAAATATATCTTTACTTAATAAAAACAATCAGGTGAAAACAACTTACATCAACAGCCCGAGCTTTCAACTCATCGTCATCTTCAACTCCCGGTGGGAGTTCAATCTCAACAAACTTCTTAAGGTGAGTCGTAGCTCCCATATCTCCCATGGTCACAACTTGTTTGTCGGTGTCCACGCCACCGATGGTCAATTGTCGCTCTTGGACGCAACGAGGATACTTCACCTCGAAAAAAGTTTGACGACCCAGGCCCCCATTGTCTAGCTCACCGTGCAACCGATCCGAAAGTTTTACCCGATCCCAGTGCTTAATTAGTGGGAGCCCATGGGGGCAGCTCTCTCCCCGGAAATCAAATCGCTGGAAATAGGTGATCAGTAAAAAGGGATACGACCAAGCGATCTTTTCCCTCTCGCCAACATCTCGCTGCGGCCTTAACCATGCATTCAAGAACATAACTACACCAATCAAACTCCGAGATAAGACTCACATCTTCAATGGTTTTCAAAAGCTTGAAGTCTATCACACTGTTTGAGGTTGAAGCGAGGAATGATGACATGGCGAGCAGAACAAACAACCTGACAAATTGATCCCCTCCATCTCTCGTATTTTTCTTTTTCAATTTCTCGCGAAGACGAGTCCAAAGTTGACTCCGTCTTTTCCAATTTTACCGTTGAACGCTTTCCGCCACCGATCTTTCAAACTCTTGTTTGCAGGATCTTGAGAACCCTTGTGCCGGCCTGTAGGAACTAGTTCAATGGGTCTAGGGCCCCGCGGTAGCATGAAACAGTCATAAACATCATGCTTCGTGACCATAAACTCCTTCAGTTCAGAGGGCCGAAACACATAAAACTCATCACTAAATGCCTGTAGAAATAGTGGAACATGGGCAAGCGGATACGTTTTCAACTTAAGCTCCAGGATCCCCCCAAACCCAACTCTTTGTACAGCCTCTCGCTGAGCTTTATTCAGCTTTTCAATCAGCTCAACAAGCATCTTTGGTCGGCACTTAGCAGACACTTTAAGAGTGACTACTTTAACTTGTTCATCCTCCTCCTGACTTTCAATTTCTTCTTCAAAATCTGACATCTGGAAAGGAAGGATGGTAGTATGTAATTACTGTTTACAAAGCAAGGAAAACTGAACTTTGACAGTGAAATACACAAACAAGTTAATAGAAGAAAGAAATAAAAAACATGTAACTGTAACACATAAAGACTGTCATTGTATCAACTAAATAAGTAACTTCAAGACCTAATAATAAGTGTAACTTTAACAAACAAAAGTATAATTCTAACAACACAAAGTGTAATTCTAACAACCAGAAGTGTGATTTCAGAACTATATAACTGTAATGATAAAAAGTGTAATTTCAGCAATATATAACTGTAATGATAAAAAGTGTAATTCCAACAACAAAAAGTGTAATTTTAAAAACCAAAAGTGTAATTTCAGCAATATGTCAAGAGAATGTAATTGTAACACAGAAAGACTGTCATTTCAGCACACACAAAAGTGTAATTCTAACAACAAAAAGTGTAATTTTAACAACAAAAGTGTGATTTCAGAACTATATAACTGTAATGATAAACAGTGTAATTCTAACAACAAAAAGTGTAATTTTTAAAACCAAAAGTGTAATTTCAGCAATATATAACTGTAATGGTAAAAAGTGTAATTCTAACAACAAAAAGTGTAATTTTAACAACCAAAAGTGTAATTTTAACAACCAAAAGTGTAATTTCAGCAATATATAACTGTAATGATAAAAAGTGTAATTCTAACAACAAAAAGTGTAATTTTAAAAACCAAAAGTGTAATT
Organism: Silene latifolia; assembly: GCF_048544455.1. NCBI lineage: Eukaryota > Viridiplantae > Streptophyta > Magnoliopsida > Caryophyllales > Caryophyllaceae > Silene > Silene latifolia. The sequence goes on along the minus strand of NC_133537.1, from coordinate 25,740,179 downwards.
TCAGCAATATGTCAAGAGAATGTAATCAGAACACGAAAGACTCATTATTTCAAAGACACACAAAAGTGTAATTTTTGTAGAGAAAAGTGTAATTTCATCTGATTGCAGATATATCAAAAAAATGTGTTGATCTATTTTGCCCTAATCAAAAAAATGTGCAGATATATAAAATTCAAAATGTATGAAACTACAATTAAAGTACAGAAAATGGCTACTAATAATAATTAAAACTATTGCACATAATAACAAAACAATACAAAATAAATTAACGCTACAAAGTGAGTAATTAGTGAGAATGAATAATCAAAATAAATGAACATAAAAGCATAAAATGGCAAAAGACCATTACATTGAAAAACGAAATGGTTGATGAACATAATTGAAATGATTGACGAACATAAATCAAATTTCAAAAAGGTCAAACAATGAGTATGAAAATATGATAAACAATCTGGGTAAGATAAATTATTATGAACATAACAATGGGCAATAATCGAAAAAATAAAAAATAAATAAATTACCTTATAAGACAACAATGGCAATGACAAGATGTAAATAATAATACACAAAACTATAAAAACCAGTAAATGATTACCTTGATAAGCGAAAATGGCGAAAATGGACAATAACGAGTTTCTTTAGTGAGAAGACAACAATGGCAAGTGGTAACTGATTGAAGAAAACGGAGAAGACAATAAAGTTCCTGTTTTATTGAAAAATTGGGGGAAGTTTATTTTGATCAAGGTTTAATTATGAGGGTGGTTTGAGTTTGAAAAAATGAGTGAAATGAGAAAGAGGGGGAAGGAAAAGTAACGTGTTTGACGGTTGATTGACAAGCCTGCATGCATGCTACTTACCCTATGATTGTAGGAGGAGAGAGGTAATTAAGATAGTCAATAAAATAATAGAGTTAGTGGGTTTTCCATCTTAATCTCAACCATCCATATGCAACATCCAAGGGTATACAATGAGACTTATGGACTCACACTTACTATAAGGACTTATATGATCCTTATACTATATATATATATACACACACACACACACACACACACACACATATATATATATATATATATATATATATATATATATATATATATAGAGAGAGAGAGAGAGAGAGAGAGAGAGAGAGAGAGAGAGAGAGAGGTGTGATCAGGTAAGAACGAACATTCGGTGCAAATGGTGAGAACGAACGGCAACCAATGGATTAACTGAAATCGTACGGCTGATTCTTCCTGTCAACGCATACTTCCTCTGACTTTCCTCACCAAAATTCGAACTAAACACATCAATTAGAAAAAAAAAAAACACACACACACACACACAAAAAAAAACACAAAAAAATTGCGATTATCCATCAAGTCAGCCAGAATTTCAACGAAAATTTATTCAATCGACCAACATATTACAGGAATTAATGTAAGTCTCGCTGAATCTATGTATTGTTGTCACATATTTGATGAATCTATCTGTCAATTTGTAATTTTGTTGTGTCGATTTTTAGGGTTTTGATGGAAATCGAAGAATGCGATGATTTGGTTGATCCTACTAATTCAATTGTTCCAGCTGATAACAATGAACTTGGGCATATATCTTCCGAATTGGGACAAATACCTTCAGAATTGGGTATAGGTATGTCGATTTTTAGGGTTTTATTATTCAAGGTTGTTTTAGGGTGTATTATTATTATTATTGATGTTAGTTATTGTATCTAGTGTAGTAATTGGTGTGAATTGTTGCTACATTAGTCTGATGATACATGGTGTTTAGGGTTTTATGCTTTTGTATGTCAAACTAGCCCTATTGCTTCTAAGTTTTGATTGTCGTAACTGGAATTATAATTGATGTGTTTCCGGTGTCAGTTTGCGTATTTGATAATAACTTCTGGATAGTGTTTGTTCAAGACTGAAAAAAATGTACATGGGTATCAAATAGATGATAATGAGTACGAACTAAAATTGTATATGATAACAAGGTTCACTTTAGGGTCATTCTGGATAACTAATGGATATCAAGTTTTGATATGCGTACCTGGTAATATAATTGATGCGTCTCTGATTTCAGTTTGCGTAACTGTTAATAAAAAACCCTACATGCGTACCGGTGTGATTTTTGGATAGTTAAGCCATGAGATAGTGGATCAATTTCGAGTAATTCTTATGTAGAGTCAGTCCGGCAATGGCTATGTTGGACTAGAAAACTAGAAAAAGGAATCGGATTATTTTGGAAACCACCCCCTGCTAATCCCCTTAGTTACGCCACTGAATGCATGCATTCATCATTATGCTTTCTGGGTTTTCCAAATTTTGTGAGTTAATTCCGCAGAGGGTCACTGAAATGGACAGAAAGAATAGTTCTTTAGCTGTTTCCGGACTGATTGAGCAACACACAATTCTAGGATGGTTGAGTAGCAATTTCAATGGGGAATATAGAATTGCACTATCTTGTTGAAATTTCGCAGGAAATTCAAGTTTTGGGTGTCTTAATTGTGTTTGGTTAGTTTGTCTTAACTTCCTGAGTTGATTATCAGCTTAGTTTTCAATTTAATGCAACATATAGTCTGATATGAGTACTAGAGAAACAGATAGGTTCACTGGTTTAGTAAATTTGTTCGCGTTTCAGTTGTAAGGTTTCCGCTGATTTATGTACTAATATAACATATGCTATCTGATATTTGCAGACTCACCAGTGATCCCTCCCAACTCCAATGAAAGGATACCTGTTTGTGCACCTAATTTGAGGCCTACTGTGGGAACGATCTTCGAAAATCTGGATGAGGGAATGCAATTCTACAAAACTTATGCTGCCAATGCTGGGTTTAAAATGAGGAAGTCGACACAAAGAATGGTAGGTGGGGTGGTGATGACTAAATACTGTGTGTGTAGTAAGGCGGGTGAGAGTAAACCTAGGGGAAAGGTGAAAAAGAGGCAGAAGACTAGAATTTCGTGTAATACAAGGATTTTTCTCAAGAGGAATGACAAAGGGAAATATGTTATTGTCGACTTTCACGAAGGTCAAACACACCTTCTATCTATGTGTAACTCTTTCTACTTTGATTTTGACGTTGACGATCGAGGACGACTTTCTAGAGTTATTTGGACTGACCCTATATCAATAAAAAATTACAGTCTGTTTGGTGACATGACATCGTTCGACACAACCTTCAACATGAACACATATAAGATGATATTTGCTCCTTTTACGGGAGTGGACAATCACAAAAAATGTGTGACGTTTGCAGCGGGGTTTCTAAGAAATGAGGCTGATGACGGTTTTGCATGGCTTTTCGAATATTTTCTGACCGCAATGGGTGGGAAGTATCCTAAGTGCATAATTACTGACCAGGATGCCGGCATAAAGGCAGGGGTTAAAAAAGTATTCAAGGACAAAACTCATCATAGGTATTGTATGTGGCACATTATGAAGAAACTACCTGATAAGATCGGCTCTACGCTTTATAGAGAAACAAACTTCATGAAAGAGCTATGTGCGTGTGTATGGGCAGAAGACATTGAGCCGGCTGAGTTTGAGGAACGGTGTTGTTCAGTTATATCTTCATACGGGTTAACCGAACATGAATGGCTGTCCACCACTTTCTCCCCAGCATCCTCCTTTACCACCACCACCGGATTATTTGCTACATCATTTCCTTCATCCATAACCGCGTCTTCATTTCCCAATAAATCACCAATGACAATGTTAACGTTAACAGGGTCTACTGCGGCTGGTTCACATCCCACTTGAGTTCCCATCAATTGTGACTCAGTTTCCACAATTCTCCGCTCTGCATCATTAAGCTCAGCGGTCGTAAAAAGGAACTGAGTAGCAGGAGGCACAATCTCCATTGACTTAACATCCACTGACTCCTTCTCACCTGTTTCAGCATCGCCACCAATAGGCCCACCCTGATCAGCAGCTTGTACTTGCTCCATCTGACGAGCAGCATTAAGGGCCCCCTTCCTAATAGCTTCATCAACATCCTCAGGTGAATAATATTGCTCAAGAATTTCACGATCAGTTAAGAGATCTTCGGGAATAACATTTTCTACTACTTTCACCGGCTCTTGGACAACTTTACGCCTTTTATAACGTATGTTGCATTCCTATTCTTGACGCCTTTTATAGAGTTTCAACTCAAGAGAATTTTGTACATCCTTAACAGATGATCTCTGAACAACTTCCATTACTTGTACACCTACAACCCCCATTGGACCTTCCTCTTCCTCTTTCCCTGAATCAGCACCTTCATTAAATTCACCGCTGTTGTAAAACTTTACAGTCTCCATTATCTGTTCTGTAGAGACTTTAGGATCCTTATCACGACCTACTTCATCACTACCAAGGGAAACAGCTTCCCCATCTCCAAAATCTCCATCCCCAACATCTTCTCCATCTCCATCAACATCTGACTCCTCCTCTCCTGTGCTAACATTTCCAGACCCACCTTCTTGAAGTATGGGTGCAAAATCAACAGAATCCTTTATTCGTTGAGCTATCTCTTGAATATCCCCAGCATATACCTTCATCTTCTGACTTTGAAAAAAAATCTTGGCTACTTTGTGTAGGGACGAGGCCGCTTGAAGAGGAAGAGCCTGATGTTAACCCTTTAAGCTTTTGAGCTGCATCGGCATACCATGAATAGAAGACTATGACATTCCTCTGCATCTTCAAATAAACCTCATGGACATCCTACATTAAAATTGCAAAATAAATTCAAATTAACAAAACAAATTGTAATTTTAGTACAGAAATCTAAAACTTAAATGCATTTCAATAAAGTGTAACTTCAACAAAGAAAACTGTAATTTTAAGGAAGAAAAGTGTAACTTTAGTACAGAAACCTAAAACTTCAATGTATTTCATAAAAGTGTAACTTCAAGGAAGAATAGTGTAATTTTGTTTAGAAAAAGTGTAATTTTGAAAAGTGTAACACCAACTAAGAATAGTGAAATTTTATGGAAGAAAGGTGTAATTTTTAAGTCAACAGAAAATTCGATATCGAAGTTACCCTTTTATTGTTGAACAATAACACAAATAAATATATCTTTACTTAATAAAAACAATCAGGTGAAAACAACTTACATCAACAGCCCGAGCTTTCAACTCATCGTCATCTTCAACTCCCGGTGGGAGTTCAATCTCAACAAACTTCTTAAGGTGAGTCGTAGCTCCCATATCTCCCATGGTCACAACTTGTTTGTCAGTGTCCACGCCACCGATGGTCAATTGCTGCTCTTGGACGCAACGAGGATACTTCACCTCGAAAAAAGTTTGACGACCCAGGCCCCCATTGTCTAGCTCACCGTGCAACCGATCCGAAAGTTTTACCCGATCCCAGTGCTTAATTAGTGGGAGCCCATGGGGGCAGCTCTCTCCCCGGAAATCAAATCGCCGAAATAGGTGATCAAGAAAAAGGGATACACCAAGCAAAGATCTTTTCCCTCTGCCAACATCTGCTGCAGCCTTAACCATGCATTCAAGAACATAACTACACCAATCAAACTCCGAGATAAGACTCACATCTTCAATGGTTTTCAAAAGCTTGAAGTCTATCACACTGTTTGAGGTTGAAGCGAGGAATGATGACATGGCGAGCAGAACAAACAACCTGACAAATTGATCCCCTCCATCTCTGTATTTTTTCTTTTCAATTTCTGCGAAGACGAGTCCAAAGTTGACTCCGTCTTTTCCAATTTTACCGTTGAACGCTTTCCGCCACCGATCTTTCAAACTCTTGTTTGCAGGATCTTGAGAACCCTTGTGCCGGCCTGTAGGAACTAGTTCAATGGGTCTAGGGCCCCGCGGTAGCATGAAACAGTCATAAACATCATGCTTCGTGACCATAAACTCCTTCGATTGAGGGCCGGTCAAACACATAAAACTCATCACTAAATGCCTGTAGAAATAGTGGAACATGGGCAAGCGGATACGTTTTCAACTTAAGCTCCAGGATCCCCCAAACCCAACTCTTCGTACAGACCTCTCGCCGAGCTTTATTCACTTTTCAATCAGCTCAACAAGCATCTTTGGTCGGACTTAGCGAGACACTTTAAGAGTGACTACTTTAACTTGTTCATCCTCCTCCTGACTTTCAATTTCTTCTTCAAAATCTGACATCTGGAAAGGAAGGATGGTAGTATGTAATTACTGTTTACAAAGCAAGGAAAACTGAACTTTGACAGTGAAATACACAAACAAGTTAATAGAAGAAAGAAATAAAAAACATGTAATCAGAACACATAAAGACTGTCATTGTATCAACTAAATAAGTAACTTCAAGACCTAATAATAAGTGTAACTTTAACAAACAAAAGTATAATTCTAACAACACAAAGTGTAATTCTAACAACTTGAAGTGTGATTTCGAACTATATAACTCGTAATGATAAAAAGTGTAATTTCAAAGAATATATAAATCGTAATGATAAAAAGTGTAATTCCAACAACAAAAAGTGTAATTTTAAAAACCAAAAGTGTAATTTCAGAATATGTCAAGAGAATGTAATTGTAAATACGAAAGACTGTCATTTCAAAGACACACAAAAGTGTAATTCTAACAACAAAAAGTGTAATTCTAACAACAAAAGTGTGATTTCGAACTATATAACTGTAATGATAAACAGTGTAATTCTAACAACAAAAAGTGTAATTTTTAAAACCAAAAGTGTAATTTCAAAGAATATATAACTCGTAATGGTAAAAAGTGTAATTCTAACAACAAAAAGTGTAATTTTAACAACCAAAAGTGTAATTTTAACAACCAAAAGTGTAATTTCAGCAATATATAACTGTAATGATAAAAAGTGTAATTCTAACAACAAAAAGTGTAATTTTAAAAACCAAAAGTGTAATTTCAGCAATATGTCAAGAGAATGTAACTGTAACACAGAAAGACTGTCATTTCAGCACACACAAAAGTGTAATTTTTGTAGAGAAAAGTGTAATTTCATCTGATTGCAGATATATCAAAAAAATGTGTTGATCTATTTTGCCCTAATCAAAAAAATGTGCAGATATATAAAATTCAAAATGTATGAAACTACAATTAAAGTACAGAAAATGGCTACTAATAATAATTAAAACTATTGCACATAATAACAAAACAATACAAAATAAATTAACGCTACAAAGTGAGTAATTAGTGAGAATGAATAATCAAAATAAATGAACATAAAAGCATAAAATGGCAAAAGACCATTACATTGAAAAACGAAATGGTTGATGAACATAATTGAAATGATTGACGAACATAAATCAAATTTCAAAAAGGTCAAACAATGAGTATGAAAATATGATAAACAATCTGGGTAAGATAAATTATTATGAACATAACAATGGGCAATAATCGAAAAAATAAAAAATAAATAAATTACCTTATAAGACAACAATGGCAATGACAAGATGTAAATAATAATACACAAAACTATAAAAACCAGTAAATGATTACCTTGATAAGCGAAAATGGCGAAAATGGACAATAACGAGTTTCTTTAGTGAGAAGACAACAATGGCAAGTGGTAACTGATTGAAGAAAACGGAGAAGACAATAAAGTTCCTGTTTTATTGAAAAATTGGGGGAAGTTTATTTTGATCAAGGTTTAATTATGAGGGTGGTTTGAGTTTGAAAAAATGAGTGAAATGAGAAAGAGGGGGAAGGAAAAGTAACGTGTTTGACGGTTGATTGACAAGCCTGCATGCATGCTACTTACCCTATGATTGTAGGAGGAGAGAGGTAATTAAGATAGTCAATAAAATAATAGAGTTAGTGGGTTTTCCATCTTAATCTCAACCATCCATATGCAACATCCAAGGGTATACAATGAGACTTATGGACTCACACTTACTATAAGGACTTATATGATCCTTATACTATATATATATATACACACACACACACACATATATATATATATATATATATATAGAGAGAGAGAGAGAGAGAGAGAGAGAGAGAGAGAGAGAGAGAGAGAGAGAGAGAGAGAGAGAGAGAGAGAGAGAGAGAGAGAGAGAGAGAGAGAGAGAGAGAGAGGTGTGATCAGGTAAGAACGAACATTCGGTGCAAATGGTGAGAACGAACGGCAACCAATGGATTAACTGAAATCGTACGGCTGATTCTTCCTGTCAACGCATACTTCCTCTGACTTTCCTCACCAAAATTCGAACTAAACACATCAATTAGAAAAAAAAAAACACACACACACACACACACACAAAAAAAAAAACACAAAAAAATTGCGATTATCCATCAAGTCAGCCAGAATTTCAACGAAAATTTATTCAATCGACCAACATATTACAGGAATTAATGTAAGTCTCGCTGAATCTATGTATTGTTGTCACATATTTGATGAATCTATCTGTCAATTTGTAATTTTGTTGTGTCGATTTTTAGGGTTTTGATGGAAATCGAAGAATGCGATGATTTGGTTGATCCTACTAATTCAATTGTTCCAGCTGATAACAATGAACTTGGGCATATATCTTCCGAATTGGGACAAATACCTTCAGAATTGGGTATAGGTATGTCGATTTTTAGGGTTTTATTATTCAAGGTTGTTTTAGGGTGTATTATTATTATTATTATTGATGTTAGTTATTGTATCTAGTGTAGTAATTGGTGTGAATTGTTGCTACATTAGTCTGATGATACATGGTGTTTAGGGTTTTATGCTTTTGTATGTCAAACTAGCCCTATTGCTTCTAAGTTTTGATTGTCGAATCGGAATTATAATTGATGTGTTTCCGGTGTCAGTTTGCGTATTTGATAATAACTTCTGGATAGTGTTTGTTCAAGACTGAAAAAAATGTACATGGGTATCAAATAGATGATAATGAGTACGAACTAAAATTGTATATGATAACAAGGTTCACTTTAGGGTCATTCTGGATAACTAATGGATATCAAGTTTTGATATGCGTGCACTGTAATATAATTGATGCGTCTCGATTTCGATTTGCGTATGAATCGTTAATAAAAAACCCTACATGCGTACCTGTGTGATTTTTGGATAGTTAAGCCATGAGATAGTGGATCAATTTCGAGTAATTCTTATGTAGAGTCGATCCGAATGGCTATGTTGGACTAGAAAACTAGAAAAAGGAATCGGATTATTTTGGAAACCACCCCCTGCTAATCCCCTTAGTTACGCCACTGAATGCATGCATTCATCATTATGCTTTCTGGGTTTTCCAAATTTTGTGAGTTAATTCCGCAGAGGGTCACTGAAATGGACAGAAAGAATAGTTCTTTAGCTGTTTCCGGACTGATTGAGCAACACACAATTCTAGGATGGTTGAGTAGCAATTTCAATGGGGAATATAGAATTGCACTATCTTGTTGAAATTTCGCAGGAAATTCAAGTTTTGGGTGTCTTAATTGTGTTTGGTTAGTTTGTCTTAACTTCCTGAGTTGATTATCAGCTTAGTTTTCAATTTAATGCAACATATAGTCTGATATGAGTACTAGAGAAACAGATAGGTTCACTGGTTTAGTAAATTTGTTCGCGTTTCAGTTGTAAGGTTTCCGCTGATTTATGTACTAATATAACATATGCTATCTGATATTTGCAGACTCACCAGTGATCCCTCCCAACTCCAATGAAAGGATACCTGTTTGTGCACCTAATTTGAGGCCTACTGTGGGAACGATCTTCGAAAATCTGGATGAGGGAATGCAATTCTACAAAACTTATGCTGCCAATGCTGGGTTTAAAATGAGGAAGTCGACACAAAGAATGGTAGGTGGGGTGGTGATGACTAAATACTGTGTGTGTAGTAAGGCGGGTGAGAGTAAACCTAGGGGAAAGGTGAAAAAGAGGCAGAAGACTAGAATTTCGTGTAATACAAGGATTTTTCTCAAGAGGAATGACAAAGGGAAATATGTTATTGTCGACTTTCACGAAGGTCACACACACCTTCTATCTACCCCAAACACAATAGTACATTTGCCGGAGTCAAGGGAACTAACGCTGATACACAAGACTATGATTTTAGAGAATTCAAAGGTTAATAAAGGGCCCGTACAAAATTTCAGAATGTTTAAGGAGTATGTAAAGGGATATAGAAATGTGGGAGCATCACTAGAAGATTTCAAAAAAATTTGGAGGTATGTGAAACAGTTTATAAAGGGTTACGATGCTCAAATGATGATCGAAAATTTCATGCATAAGAAATCCATGTGTAACTCTTTCTACTTTGATTTTGACGTTGACGATCGAGGACGACTTTCTAGAGTTATTTGGACTGACCCTATATCAATAAAAAATTACAGTCTGTTTGGTGACATGACATCGTTCGACACAACCTTCAACATGAACACATATAAGATGATATTTGCTCCTTTTACGGGAGTTGACAATCACAAAAAATGTGTGACGTTTGCAGCGGGGCTTCTAAGAAATGAGGCTGATGACGGTTTTGCATGGCTTTTCGAATATTTTCTGACCGCAATGGGTGGGAAGTATCCTAAGTGCATAATTACTGACCAGGATGCCGGCATAAAGGCAGGGGTTAAAAAAGTATTCAAGGACAAAACTCATCATAGGTATTGTATGTGGCACATTATGAAGAAACTACCTGATAAGATCGGCTCTACGCTTTATAGAGAAACAAACTTCATGAAAGAGCTATGTGCGTGTGTATGGGCAGAAGACATTGAGCCGGCTGAGTTTGAGGAACGGTGTTGTTCAGTTATATCTTCATACGGGTTAACCGAACATGAATGGCTATCTTCGATGTTTGACATGAGAGCTTCCTGGATCCCAGCATATTTCAGAAATTTGTTTTTAGGTGGACTAATGAGGACCACATCTAGATCTGAGTCCGAAAATAGCTTTTTCGGAAATTTCATGAATCCAAACTTAACTTTGGTGGAGTTTCTTATGAGATTTGAAAGTGCTATGGACGCTCAAAGGTGGAAACAGTCCAAATTAGTTGCCGATTCAAAAAACTCTTTCCCTAGTCTAGAAACACCTCACCCTTTGGAGAAGCATGCTTCTGTGTTTTACACTCCGGTCATATTTTCTGAATTTCAGGTCGAGTGGAACGCTGCCTGTTTTACTTGTGGGGTTAAGGTTTTAGGGGTTAATACGTCAGACAACATTGCCATTCATGATCGTGATAGAAATAAGGTATATTATGTTGGATTTATTCCTGACGGAGTAAAGTTAAGCTGCTCATGCAAAAAATTTGAGAGGCATGGTATCCTGTGCCGACATGCTCTCTATGTGTTGAAGGAACAAGGTTTTGAAAAAGTGCCCAACCATTATTTGCTAAGTAGATGGAGCAAATTGGCTCTACTTTGTGGTAATTTGCCTGAGACTTTGAATGAAGATTGCAGTGCTTTAGAGGTTCAGAAAATCAAGCTTGGCAACCTATGGTCTGAATTATTCTCCTGTGTGACAATAGCAGAACAGAAGCCGGAGTGTATCGATGAGTTAATGGACCTACTTAAAAGTTTCAAGGACAAGATGATCTTAGAAAGTAGCCCGTCTGAATGTAGTAGTGGTGTCACGGGTGAAAAGTCCAGAAACAAAAATAAAGAGCTTGAAATGTTGTTAGGTACAAAGATAACGACTGAAGTTACGGTTTTAAATCCTATACAATCAAAGACTAAGGGGTCTGGAAAACGACTGGTATCCCAAAAGGATAAAGCTATGCAAGAACATAAGAAAGCGCCGAGAAAATGTAATGCTTGTGGTGAATTGGGATTCTATGATAGTCGGAATTACCCCGGGAGAGCATGAAAAGTATGAAGTTCTGATCAGGTAAAATACTAATTTTGGTAGACAACAGTTGGGAACATACAATTCTGACTCTAATTATGATTACAATTTTAGCTTTAAATTTGTAAGGCTTTGATGCAGGTTTGAGAAGTTGAAGGAAAAACAGATGGATATTGCAGGCAAAAAAAGAAGAAATATAAAGATTACAGTAATCAAGAGGAAGGAATGTACACACAATGAAATACCACAGTTACGCCCTTTTTTTTCGTGAATTTACATAAGTCAACTGGTGTAACTACAAAAATTTTATATGGAACAAACATTTTTTGTCATAGATTTATGAACACCATAATTGTGGAACGGTCCAAACCATATTTTATTTAAAAGGTGTAACTCCGACTCGTATTTTGTCAATAAAATACTAATGATTGTCAATGTTTGTTTTACGTATCTTGAAATATAATTGATGCGTGTCAGGTTTAAGATGGCGTACTTTCATGAAAATATCATCGAAAAAAAATTATGTAAATTGCCCTGCAAGACCATGGTTGACGACATGTACGGTAGTAATATTAATTCTCGAAGACGTGGTGAAATCAACCGTCATAGATTTATGAACACCATAATTTTGGAACGGCCCAAACCATATCTTATTTAAAAGGTGTAACGCCGACTCGTATTTGCCAATAAAATACTGATGTTTTCCAATGTTTGATTTACGTATCTTGAAATATAATTGATGCGTATCATGTTTAAGATGGTGTGCTTTCATCAAAATATCATCGAAAAAAAATATTGTGTAAATTGCCTTGTAAGACCATAGTTGAAGACATGTACGATAGTAATACTAATTTTCGAAGACGTGGTGAAATTGACCGTCTTAACATTTTTTTGGGGTCTTGTAACAATTTGGTGGCGAAATTGAAATTGTGTAAACCTTTAACCAATGAACAACCAGTTATTCTTTTGAGTAAATATCATACTTGAGTGTAAAAGTGATTTTGACGTATCTGGAAATATAATTGATGTGTCTCCGTTGTTAGATGGCGTAACTAAGCCAACATTCAACAATGAACCAAGGCCAGAGTTACGCCTTTTTATCTCCTAAAGTATTTAAAACAAAACCGTCAAGTAAGAAACCGTAGTGTGTAACCATCCTTGCACATTGCCAACTCCAATTAATACGGATGATCCAAAAAATGATATCTAGCCAATTGTCATAAATGTCGGTCCACTTGACACAGCTCTTGAACAAGTTCGGAATACAATTTTCATTACACCCCTAACCAAAAGATATTACAAAACAGTCCTAAGAGTTTTGCACTATAATGCATTCCGACAAAAGAGGGCACACTCCTTGATTGATTAGAACCACGTTTCTGCATTCCAGGGATCACCTCACTCAAAAGATCTACATAGCAAAAGGGGGGACGGCAACATGAGTATATGGACAGAAGAAAAAATAACATCGTATAACTGTTAATACCTAAAAATCTACATATCAGACATATAGGCAGAAACATAAGTCTATAGACGAAAGAAAAATGATCATGAGGAAACAAAATGAATAAATAATACCTTTCGCTGATTTTCTTGCCATCGTAATAAGGTGAGCGCAACTACCTTTCTATATGCAGCCATAGCCTGTGTAACAACTTTGATGTTATATATGTTCTCCAACAATTATTAAACATGCCAAAGGTAAGAGATTAAAAAAAAGGTATAAGTGGAATAAACCTTGTAATAGCTTGCAGCTTCCCACTTAGATCTGTCACGACCAGCTTCCAACCACTTGAGTACATAAAGACCGCAATCATGCCTTCGCACGCATACCACAAAAACAGCAGTTAAAATCATGCCTTCGCAAGCATACCTAATGACAGATAGGTACCTAGTAACTAAATACGCGTACCTAAATCCCGGTATAACGTATCTAACAAGAGACCCCACTATAAATCCGAGTGGCTAACGTCAGACAACAGGATATAAAAGAGATGAACTTATAAGTTTGTTTGCCGTGGAACATTTTGATGTTCAAAATCAGTTAGCGGAACACCTACCAAGTGCTTGTACCCTTTCGAACGGCATAAAATACGAACGACATTATTAACCTATAACAAGGAGAATAAATTTAATCTGAAAGGTTTAGGTTTAAATAAAAGGAAATTACTAAAAAAGAGGTTATAATCTAATAGTGTGTACCACTCCAGAAGCAATCTCCAAATCAGCCAGAGGATCCTTAGAACGTAACAAGTTAAGTATGTAGTTCTTCTTCATATCCAGGTCACACACACAAAGAAACCAGTGTTCCTTTTCGATGATGGGGATAAAAATCTGTAACATAATATAAAAAGACACATAAGTTGACTTAACGAAAAGCGGCCTTCTCGTACCAGTTTTGATAGCCTATCTCATAAAACACAGGAGTATTTTTGATGAGATAGGCTAGTTTGACACTTAGGCACCCAAATATGTCAGACACTTCTAAGTTTATTCGGGCTATCATGATGTATATATGTTGTGCCTTTATTTTGATGCAACAAGTCAACAACTGAATGGAAAAACTGAAAGATTGCAGGAAGACTATTCCTATGGTTGGCTGTGAGAAGGTTGGGTCATGCTGTTTGAAGTCTGCTAATGGAACGTTTGGATGTAAAGTACTACAAGTTGTCATTTTGGAAATAATGCATTCCACTTTCGTTGAACGACATTTAAGTTGCGCTAACATTGAACCTAACATCACATATTACATGCCGAAGAAAACAATAGTGGACTTACAGCTTTTACGTCTGTCCCATCCGTTGGCATGTATGCGGAGGTTTTAATGTAGTTGCGACCAAGCGTTTTGTCTCGAACTGGGTTAAGACGCTACATTGAACAACAACACAGATAATTATTACAAAAAAAAAAAAAATTCCATAAATTGTTTATTGAGGTACAGCCAAAAAAAGGGGGTGCTCACACGTGCAGTTGTTGGAATATACAACAAATCTGGAGAGTGTATAGTTAAATATATCCCAAACATGTCAATTACCTGCATTTGTTCCATAAATGCTGTTAGGTGCTGTGTAAAATGGAAAAAAGACAAGTCATTACATAGAAAGTACGAGTACCATATCAGCAACCCATTTTCGAGGTCTCAAAGAGGACATGCATTCTTTTGTTAATTCCCCGAAGTTTGTCTGAACTACGACGTCGCTGAAATAAACACAATATAGTGAGTATGTGGTGATAATAATTACCACAGAGGTTATTGAATAATTTCGATAATTCAAAAATGATAGTATAAGAATATTATTACTATGTAGCTGCATCTCCATCTGACGGTGAGAACACATAATTCAAAAGATGCGAATCAGAGTAGCTGACTTCTTCAACAGCTTGTTTTCTTTAAAAGAAATGGGAAAGAAATATTTAGTTGGTGTAAAGTAAAACATTAACAATTCAAATAAGTTTTTACGAAAAAAAGGACTGCTTACCCAGTTTTGATGTTGAGACGCCTTACAGTTAACAACACTTGGTTCGACAGTTCATTCTGAGCGCATGTGAGGATAGAAAAACAGTACTTCAGCTTCTGTCTAAAAAAGACTTTGTCAACTGCAGCTCCGGTCCTGGTCTGCGTGGTGAAAGCAAATGACTATCAGTGTGATTGATGTATCTATTGAATTGGGTAGCGTGTGGGAAGATAAAAAAACACTTCTTACATTTACGACTTGTGTTTTGAGGGCTTGACGGCAGCCTGCATATGTATCCATGTAACACATCGGGTAAATGCCGTCATCCACATCATCAATCATGTGCATTTTGGGCACAAATTCTTCACATTTATAAAATTGAATTGGCCCGAATCTGGTCGAGTTGGTAGTCATTTCGCTCTGAATAAAATCCCTCTAAAAGAAAAACATCAGGCTAACGTCACAAAACATGGATGGAATGAAAACTGACAATGAAACTTTGTAAAGTATAAAGGGCAGTAGAAACAAATACTCACCACCATCCGGACAGGTCCAGTGAACATCAGACTTTTAGGTCGCTTTGGGTGGATTACTTCAATCATTCGGGTCATGAAGTTGACACATATCAGGAACGGCTCGGGAAGTGTGAATGGAAAGAACATCTGGGTTTGAAAAAACATATGGTTACTGTTTTGGCAGGGATTTCACTGATCTAGGATATCCTGCCAGGGATTTATAAGTAGGGTGATCTAACTCAAACAATTCGCCTGACTAGTATTGTTAAGTGAAATAACAACTAATAAATAATGACACAAAGATTTTATACGTGGGAAAACCCTGGGAAAAAGGGAAAAAAACACGGGCACCAAGCCAGCAGTGATTGTTACTATGATTTTAGATAGCCTGACAGAGTATTCGTATATCAGGCGTGACAGGCTAAATTATATTGCTTATGAATACAAAAGTGTAAGTAAGAATAAGGGTGTGTGGAATAATCCTTCTGATTTCATCTTCTCTTTTATTTATACTTATTCTTCTAGCCTCTTCTTCTTTCGTTTAGGGTTTCCTGGTAGATAGGGCTTGTGCCCTATTTACCCGGAGGTGGTTGCCATCTTATTTGGCCGTTACTTTGACTGTTTCCTGTATCTTTTCTTTCCTGAATTGGTCTTCCTTTTTTGTAGGGAATATATATAAACTACCTGTTTGTCGCCTGCAATAGCCTGGTGCTTTTCCCTTTCAGGCTACTGGTTATCTTTCGCCTGTCTTTCATCAACTCCTGTTTGGTGCCTGTCTATACTTGATCAATGTCTGGTTTCAGATGTCTTTTGCTTGGAACTCGGCTTTGGCTGTTGCCTGATCTATGTCAGGTCAGGCAGGATAATTTTGGGCCCAACAATTGCCCCTTATCTACTTATTCCATTATTGGGTCTGGCCAGGAATAAGGAGATACAATTTGAGCCAGGCGAAGGATTTGTGCAGGGATTCTTTATCGGATTAGAATTAGTGTTTGATTCAACTTCTTGTAACGGTTACTTGCCATAAATAGGGTAGGTTCACAAAACCCTAGGAGAGTCATGATTAGTCTCTACCACTTTCTTTTCTAGCCGTTTTAGATTTGCGGCTATAAATATCCTGCCTTTGCCGTGTTTGTCTTCACATTCCAATCTCCAATTTTCTTCTTTCTCTTCCTAAAAAATTCTCTCTTTGCAAAAATTCATTTTTCAGAAAAATAAGATATGTCTGGTGGTAGGAGAAGGACAAAGACTTCCAAAGCTCTGTTTGAGGTCAAGAAGTTCCTGTTGAAGTTGAAATGGTTTCTGCTGAGGTTGAGAAGGTCCCTGATATCATCCCTGAAGATGATGTGGTGGAGGTTGTTGCTGCCCCAGAGATTCTGTCCATGTCTTATAAGGGGGTTGAATATTCTCCTATTAGGGCTTTGGCAGCTTCTTTTCATGAAGCCAATCAACTAAAACCAGCTTTTGAGCATTATATAAAGGGCAGGGGCCTTATTCCTCATGGGGCTAAGGTTTGGATTCCTGAGAGCGGTCCGATCAGGGCTAATTGGAGTAGTCCAGGTTGGTTCTGTATCTTTGAGTGGGCGTTTAGGGGTGGCTGTCAGCTTCCCCTTTCTCCTTTCATGACTGAGGTAATTAGGGCTATCAGGGTTCCCCCGTTTCAACTCATGCCAATGGTCTGGAAATCTGTCCATTCTGTTGAGCATTTGTGTTCTAAGCATAAGTTGGTTATTACCCTGGATGACTTCAAGAATGTCTATCACCTGAAGAGTCATTCTACTGGAAGGTTTAATTTTCGAGTCAGGTCGAAGATGGCTCACCTGATTACCAACTTTGATTTAGGGGATGATAAAGGATGGGCTCAAACCTATATGTTTATCAAGGCTGATTCAATTGCCCCTGACCTGAACTATCTCAATTACCCAGCTGTTGAAGGAGGTAATTTTATTTCCTGTATTATTTTTGGTTTGACAATAATATGTTTTGGAGAGTTTACTTACTTTGCCCATGCTTTCTTGTAGTAAATGATTGGGTGAATGATCCTGATGCCGAGGGGTCGGCTGACCGGATAACAGCGTTCATGGCATTGCCTGAAGAGGAGAGGGCGTGGCCTCGCCTGCAGGGGCAAGCTTCCATGCCTCGTTTTAAGAAGGCCAAGTTGAGTACATATAAGCCAGTGAAGAGCACTAAGGTTCCAGGGGCGTCTTCGTCAGGGAGTAAGTTCTTTTGCTTTCTTTTGTCATTCTATTTCTTGTATTGGACACGTGTTTATATTGCTGATTTAGAAACTCGTCGTGCAGCTACCAGGGCTTCCGCCAGGATTTCTAGCTTTGGTCTATCTCTGGTGAAGGCAGGGGTCTCTCAAATTACAGGGGAGAAGTCAAAGAGCAGTGAGGCTACGGGAAGTAATAGTGCTGTTCAAATTCAGGAACCTATGCAGGGGGTTCAGTTGGCATCGCCTGAGAAGGTTGTGGATGAGAGTGACCGTCCTGAGAAGAGGAAGAGAGTGGACGAGTCTTCAGGAGGGGTTCATGAGGTTAGGGGGGTCAGGGCTCGTATGGATGAGGTCCAGTTTGCCAAGGAACAAATTCAAGCTCAGGCTTTTGTGGTTGATGATCCCTACTTCAAGTATCAGGCAGAGGATGCTTCTGCCCGTGCTTTGGCTGCTATGTACCGTTCCAGGGACTATGCTGCCAACCTGATTACCATGCTTCAGGAGGTATATATTCTTTGTTTTTGGTTTGTTTATTATGGATATTTGTGTGTGTTTTTTTTTTGTGGCTTAGATAGGCATTTTTTTTCTTTGTTAGAATGTCAATGATATGCTGAGGAGCGCCTGTCAACTGGAATCAGTCCATAGCCTAATAGCCTGGACTGGGAGGTACAAATCTTGAAAAAAGATGCTGAAAAGTTTAAGGCTGAGTTGGAGGTGTCTAAGGCTGAGAATCATTCTTTAAAGGAGGATAATGAGGCAGGGAAGGCTCAGTTGGTGGTGGAGTCTTCTAAGCTGAAATCTGCTCAGGATGCTCTAAAAGCTCTTCAAGCCAAATTTGATATTGCCCAGGAAGAATTGAAGGCTGAAAAGCAAGCTATGCAAGAGCAGTTGAAGGTGAATGAAGAATTGGCTGTAGAGAGGGATGAGGTTCAGGCCAGGTACAAAGATGTTGCACTGTATTTCTTTGGCAAGGGTCGTGTGGATGCCATGAAGGAGCCTGTTGAAGTCAGGCCTTTTTGGAATCCAGATCAGGAGTTGGCTGATCTCAATACCACTTATCCTGAGCTTTGTAAATTACACGCTGACGAAGAAGTGGATTCTCCACCATTCAAAGGGAAGAATAGTGATGCTGAAGGGGAGGGAGATGAAGAAGAGGAGGCTGCTGATGAGGGAATTGGCTCTGCTACTGCTTCCAAGGCGGGCTAGTTTGTTTTTTATTTATTTTGTGGAATTTTGTGTTGTTTTGGCCTATTTAGGGGGGGATGTTCCCTGAGCAAACAGTTTAGAACTTGTTTTTGTTGGTTTTTGGGTAAACAGTTGTTCTTCCTGCCTGGGAAGGGTATATTCCTGGGTAGGTATTAATATATATATCCTTTCTTCTCTTGATTTTCTTGCTGTGATGGACCAAATTTGTGCCTATACATTCATGTAGCATTTTTCTGTTAGTGTAATGCCTGTCAGGAGGGCTTATGGCCCTCATTCCTGTGTTTATGGGGAATGGTGGCTCTGTTTGCCTGTCAGGAGGGCTTATTTTGACAAGTACTCTGGTTTATTCCACCATTGTATTTGCCTTTTTATGTACTGAGCTCAGTTTAGTTTTTAGGGCAGGCAGCAGGTGCCAAATTAGAGCATTTTAGAAATGCTATTCAGGTTGGGTGGAGTGACCCTCAATCCCGAACATTTGTTTAAGCCTAAAATGTAGCATATAACAAGTGAAAAGAAGGTGTAAAACAAGTTTTCAGGATTGGAATAAAGTTTTAGATAAAGCTAAGAATAACAGGCAAGCAGTTTAGCACATAGCAGGAAGTTCTATTGACATGTATATAGGGTAGGTAGTTTTACCCGCTTCTCAAATATGAAATAGTTTTAAGTGGGAAATGTTCCAGGATCTGGGGATCATTTCTCCTTCTAAAGTTTGTAGTCTGTAAGTTCCTTGTCCTACTATTGAATCAATTAGGTACGGGCCTTCCCATGTAGGGGCTAGTTTGCCTGCGTTCTTTTCTCTGGTGTTGGGGACGACTTTTCTTAAGACTAGGTCTCCCTCTTTGAATACTCTGATGTTGACATTTTTGTTGTAACTTCTGGCTACTGCCTGTTGGTAGGAGGTGATTCCCGTCGTTGTGTGCACCAAAGATAAAATTTATAAAACCTATTAAAACTAACAGAAGCTAGTGGTAACAGGGTCGAACCAGAGGGAGGCGATGCAATTATTAGTTGTCTAATTTTAAGTCCAAGGTAACAAATGTGGGGGTTTGATTTAATTTGTTCTATAGCTAAAGACAATAAAAGATAAGTAAACTAAAAAAACGGATGAAAACAAATATTAAAAGGGTGCTAAGATGGTCGGTTCACTATAGTTTCGGCGACAGTATACTAGGTAGGTCTAAAACAAGCACGTGAGACGGGAAAATAAGAAATCCTCTCGTCCATTCTTAACAGGTAGCATCTTTCGATCTCGCTACAGGTCCCTAATATCACTAATACTGACTTTCGTCCTGAAAAGTGACTAAAAAGGCTAAATTAACTCATCTCTCGATCTTATTAATTTAGTCGTCTTAGTTAGGTAGGCTATCTCCCTTCCCTATCTTTCGATCTTTATTGGGCCGATCAATTCCTAAACATTCAACTAGTCGCGTGCACTCGATTAAAACAAACATAGCAATTAAATTAATTAAAACGAAGTAAAGCTCACGTGGCCAGTCGATCGACCAGGGAACCCAGTCGATCGACCATGGCGCGATTTAGGTCGTGCTATTCTAATGCCGCCTACACTACAGATTCCCTACATCCTAGCACAAGGTATTTAGCTACTCATGACTACGACGAAAACAACAATAAGATTAAGGAATAAAACTACTGAATTCATGATTAAAATAATTAAACAAACAAATAACATAAAACGATAATATCGGCTTCGGGAAACTAATCTAGCAATTTCTAATCTATGAACAAATAGAGTGATAAAACTGAATTAAGAGCGAGAAGAATACCGTAGTAAAGCGAGGAGGAAGATCAAAAACCGAATGCAAAAGTAAATTGTATTGAAAGGAATTATTCTAAACTAATGAACCCTAAAATTTTATGATAAACTACTTGATACTTGATAAAAACTCGATCATTGTATATGGATGAGCAGGTTACGTTATATAGAAATATCACGTAACTTTATTCTCAAAACCTAAAACACAATGGGCTTCCTATTCCTCGTTCCATTAATTCACGCAGATTATCGGCTTGGTCGATCGACCACTGTGACCGGTCGATCGACTGGACTGTAATAAACAGGAGCTACTGGAACACGTGATCTGGTCGATCGACTAAGGGCAACGGTCGATCGACTGAAGTAGCTGATACTTGACTTCTAAATTCTCGTGGATTTGTCTTTCGGGCCTCGAAATGCGCACCAAGCTCGTTCCTTGAGTAAATAGTTCATGTCAAATGCAATGCATTGTACTCGGGGACGGATTTAGCTTGATTTCCGCCGGATTCTTCACATTTCTGCAATAATGTACAAAAACACGAAAGTAGACGGAAATAGGGAGAATAGTAGCATAAACTACATAAATGAGCTCTGAAATGCGTGTAAAATGAGGTGTAAAACATCATATAAATGACACGCATCAGGAGGCTATCCTGACTTTGGCTGCATCCCTTAGTTCTTCTGTTAGGAGCAGGTTATCTTGCAGTAGGGGCCTGTTCTCTTCTATGGTGTTCAAGATGCTTCTGGTGGTTGGCACATGAATTTCTGCTGGTATTACCGCTTCACAACCATAGACCAGGGAATATGGTGTCTGGCCTGTGGCTGTTTTGGGTGTGGTCCTGTCAGCCCACAGGACTAAGGGGAGCTCTTCTGCCCATCTTCCTTTTCTCCTTTTCATCTTTTTCTTCAGGCAGCTGATTACTACTTTGTTGCTTGATTCTGCCTGGCCGTTGGCTTTTGGGTAGCCTGGTGTAGATGTAACTAGGTTGATATTCCATTGTGCACAGAATTTTGCTGTTCTCTTTCCCACAAATTGTGTACCGTTGTCACAGACTATTTCTGAAGGTATTCCATATCTGCATATGATATTCCTCTTGATGAATGATATGACATCCTTTTCTTTGACTTGCCTGTAAGAGTCTGCCTCTATCCATTTGGAAAAGTAGTCAGTCATTGCTAGCATGAAAACTTTTTGTCATGGCGCTTGAGGTAATTTGCCTACTATGTCCATGCCCCATTTCATGAATGGCCAGGGGGCTGAGATGGAATGTAGTAGCTCTGATGGTTGGTGGATATAAGGGGAGTGAATTTGGCAGGCTTCACATTTGGAGCTATATGTTATGCAGTCAGCTCTCAGGGTTGGCCAAAAATAGCCTGTCCTAAGGACTTTGCTTGCCAGGCTTTTGCCACCTTTATGATTTCCACAATATAAATCATGTATATCTTCTATGACCTGCCTGGCTTCATTTGGTTCCAGGCAACGTAGGTAAGGTCCAGCCTGAGACTTTTTAAACAACGTGTTATTTATAATGGTATAAGTGGAGGCTTTGATTTTCAGGGCCCTTGCTTCATTTTTATCTTTAGGGAGTATCCCCTATAAGAACCAATCATAGTAGGGTTTAGTCCAGGAGGCTGTGTCTTCCTGGATGGGACAAATTTGATCAGGCCTTTCTATGGTTGGTTCCAATAGGTGGATGATGGGTATTTTATCAAACACAGCAGGGCTGAAGTTTGATCCCAGGCTGGCTAGGGCATCCGCCTGGGTATTTAAGTCCCTTGGTATTTGGTCAATGTCAAAGGTTTTGAATTTCTTGCAAAGGTTTTTGACATATTCTAAATAGAGCATCATTTTTGAATCCTTTCCTGCATATATTCCTTTGACTTGGTTGGAAATTAAGAGGGAGTCAGTTTTTACCTTGAGGTTTGCTACACCGAGTTCTATACATACCTTAGTCCAGTAATCAGGGCTTCATATTTAGCTTCATTATTCGTGGCTTTGAATTCACAACTAATAGCCTGTGCAATTAGGTCTCCCTGTGGTGATTTTAGGACTAGTCCTAGGCTAGTGCCTTTCATATTTGTTGCTCCATCTACATGGAGAGTCCATTCCTGGTCTGTCTTATGGGTGTCAAGGTGATTGACCTCTTTTATGAGGTCTGGTTCTAGGGTAGGACTCAATTTAGCCACGAAGTCTGCTAATGCCTGAGATTTAATTGTCGTCCTAGGTTCAAAGGTTATATCACAGGTGCTAATTTGTACTGACCATTTTGCCATTCTGCCTGACAACTCAAGCTTTCTCAGGACAGATTTGATAGGCAGGTTGGTTCTTACAATAATTGGGTGACTCTCAAAA
Organism: Silene latifolia; assembly: GCF_048544455.1. NCBI lineage: Eukaryota > Viridiplantae > Streptophyta > Magnoliopsida > Caryophyllales > Caryophyllaceae > Silene > Silene latifolia. The sequence goes on along the minus strand of NC_133537.1, from coordinate 25,716,935 downwards.
TAAGGTCGAAGTTTAGTACAGGACATTACTAAAGCAAGTACATATTTTTCAAGTAAGCCATACCTGGTTTCTGCGTCTAGGAGACTTTTACTTACATAGTAGACTGGATGCTGTTGGCCGTCAATTTCTTTGGTCAGGACTCCACTTACTGCTGTTTCTGTGACAGATAGGTAGACCGTCAGGGGTTCTCCTCTGTCTAGTTTGGCAAGTAGTGGAGGTGTAGTCAGGTATGTTTTGAGCTCCTAGAAGGCTGCCTCGTGTTCAGGCAACCATTTGAATGCCTTGTTCTTCCTGAGTAGGTCATAGAATGCCTTGTACCTTACTGATGATCTGGAAATGAATCTATTCAGGGCTGCAACTCGTCCTGTCAGTTTTTGAATGTCCTTGACTGACTTGGGAGATTCCAGTTCTAGTATGGCTTTTATTTGTTCTGGGCTGGCTTCTATTCCTCTTTTGGTCACCATGTAACCTAGGAATTTGCCTGAAGAGACTCCAAAATGGCATTTGGATGGGTTAATCTTCATATTAAATTCTTTCAGGATCTTAAAGGCTGTCTCCAAGTCCCTGACGTGATCTTCAGCCTTCTTTGATTTGACTACCATGTCATCAATATAGACTTCCATTGTGTCTCCTATTTGGTCTTTGAACATTGTATTGACCAGGCGTTCGTATGTTGCCCCTGCATTTTTCAGGCCAAAGGGCATTGCTGTGTAGCAGTATATGCCTCTTTCTGTGATAAATGCAGTATGTTCCTAATCAGATGGGTGCATCTTGATTTGGTTGAATCCACTTGAGGCATCCATGAATGTCAGGAGTTCATGTCCTGCTGTAGCATCCACCATTGCGTCTATGTGTGGGAGTGGAAATGGGTCTTTTGGGCAGGCTTTATTGAGGTCCGTGTAATCTACACAAACCCTCCACTTGCCATTCTTCTTTTGTACCACCACTACATTGGCTAGTCAGTCAGGATACATGACTTCTCTTATCATCCCCATGTCCAATAGTTTGTCCACTTCTTCATTAATGATATCATTTCTTTCAGCGGCAAACTTTCTTCTTTTCTGCTGGACAGGCTTATAAGACTCATCTATATTTAGTTTATGCGTAATAATGTTGGCATATATACCGGTCATGTCAAAATATGATCAGGCAAAACATGAAGATTTACTTTTAAGAAAACTTACTAATTCTGGCCTGATGTTATCAGGGACATCAGATTCTACCAGTACGTGCCTGTCAGGATACACAGGGTCTAAAATTACTTGATCTGTTTCCATTTTGGTTTCTTCTATATGAGTTGTCCTGACAGGGTACTGTAATTACTAGGCGAGAGACTTACCTGCCTTGGAAGGCTTCAGTGACTCAGTATAACATTCCTGGGTAGATTTTTATTCACCTTTTGTGGTTGCTACTCCCCATTATGTTGGTATCTTGATGCACTGGTGATAGGTGGAGGGTATGGCCCTTACATTGTGGATCCATGGTCTTCCTAATATGGCATTGTAGGACGACAGGCAGTCCAGGACTCCGAATCTTTCATATGAAGATACTCCTTCCACATATGTGGGCAGGTGTATTTCTCCCAATGTGTTCCTTGTTTCTCCACTGAATCCTACCAGGACATTATACTTCTTTATGATTTGACTTTCATCAATCTTCATTGCTTTAAGGACATCAAGCATGATCAGGTTTACTGAACTGCCTCCATCTACCAGGATTCTCATGACACGTGCAGTTCCTATTTGCATGGTGATGACCAGGCTGTCATGGTGGATGTTTGGAATGCCCTGCATATTAGTGTCGTCAAAAGTAGTTTGAGGTAAATTGCTAGGTTTAAAAGGAGATTTCATTTTTGACTCCCTGGCAATTTTCTTTGCAGCTGAGCTGGCCAGGCCACAAATTTCTGATCCTCCATTGATGAATTTGACTTCATAGATGGGTGGTGCAGGGGGCAAATCACGTTGTTGCCTTTCTGTGTTCCTTCTTGTTCCATCATCTTTCCTGCTCTTTGTTAGCATCAGGTCTTTCAGATATCCTTTCTTTAACAGGTAAGCCACTTGTCTGCGCAGTACCAGGCATTCTTCTGTTGTGTGCCCTATATCCATGTGAAATTCATACCACTTGGTGGTATCCTTCCTTGGGTTGGGGTTGTCTGACTTCTTTGGCCACTTGACAATGTCTCCCATGTGGTCAAGTCTTTTGATCAGCCCTGCAATGTCAATAGAGAAGTTATATTCTTGGATAGGAGGGTAAGTATAGGAGTTACCTCGTTATTCATGGGTATAGTTGACTTATGATCTGTCAGGTCTTGTGTAAGGAGATGGCCTGGAACTGCTTCCTCTGTGGTTAGAGCTTTTTCTGTTGGTTTTGTCATATCCTGAGTTGTTGTCAGCATTGTCTGCCTTGTAGCCTTTGTCTTCTTCCAGCCTAATATAGCCTATGGCTAATGCTTGGACATCTTCAAAGGTATGACAGGGCTTCATGGTCATTGTGTCGTAGAAGTCACTGTCCAGGGGTAGCCATTGCCTGAAAGCTTCAACGGCTGTTCCAACATCACATCTGGGGATTGAAACCTTTTCTTTATTGAATCTTGTCATGTAGGATCTGATTGATTCTCCAGGCTTTTGTTTAATCCTGTATAGGTCACGGATCTCTTTTCTAGTTCCTGCTGCAAACCGATGATTGAAAGAATTGGCCAGGTCGGCAAAGGACTTGATGCTTCCATTTGTCGGGTTTATGTACCATTGCGGGGCGGTCCGTTCGGGGTTGTTCCAAATCCCTTACACATGCGGACTTGACGTAGTTCATCGGGAATTGATGCTTTGCCAAAGATCCTTTGCTTGTAGTAGGCAACATGATTTTGTGGATCTGTGGTCCCATCATAGATTCTCATTGAGGGAATCACAAATTTCTTAGGCAGGTCTATTTTTGCTATTTCATCCACAAAGGGTGAATCAGCATAGCTCTCTGGATTTGCTTCTTCAATTGAGGTAGGAACTCCTGGGATCTTCTCAAATCTTTCATGGAGTTTCTGGATTTCCTGGAGCATAGCCATCATAATGGCCGTATTTTTTTTTTTGGTGAAATGTGAAAATTATATTAATAATTAAGAAAGTGTCATACATTCACCAATAGAAGCCTACCATAGCACCCCTACAACACAGCTACAAAAATAGAAAGTTACATCCAAGGGAACCATCTCATACAATGATACTTAGAAGACCACTGCCAATTTTGAACTCTACTCTGCACAATATCCTGCACCTTCTTGACAACAGCTGAAGGGAACGGAAGGAATCCATCCACCCTGCACACATTGCGTACAAACCCACAATCGATAAATCAAGGCCAATATGGTAGCATTGACAATCCTTTTCTTCATTAAGGATCTACATCTCCATGAAGAGCACCATTCAAGAATCCCACTGTCAAGCATATCAACACCCAACCAATCAGTGATCAATGCCCAACAATGCTTGCTGAAACTGCAATGGTAAAACAAATGGGACTGGTCCTCAGGCTGCACCATACACATGTCACAGGTGCTGTCCTGAATAACCCCAAAATGCACTAGTCTATCCTTAATCATGAGTCTGCCTTGGATAGCCAGCCAACCAATAAACGAATGCTTGGGCACATTAAATCGATTCCAAATAATAGGATGCCAAGGAACCGTAGCCTGAACACCTTGCAGCCAAGAGTAGCCCTCAGAAATAGTATACCTCCCTGCATTAGTCCTCCACTGACCATTACAGTAAGCATGTTTAAATTGATCCTTTACCTGACAAAGCTTTCTCCATGTCCAGCTAGAACTAGATGTAGGTACATAATCCAACCAGTTCTTGTCTTTAATGTACATATGATTTACCCATCGAATCCATAGATGGTCTGCCTTCAATGCTAGCCACCATACATATTTGCCCAAAGATTGCTACATTCCGAGTTTACAATTTATAATACCAAGACCTCCAGCTTTCTTAGCAGTGCAAACTTTAGACCAAGCAACAGGGGACGTTTTCAAAAAATCCTCAGACCCACTCCACAAATAATTCCTACAATAAGCTTAATCCTATCCATCACAGTTAAAGGAATAATAAAAATACGAGACCAAAAACTGTGCAACTGGGAAAGAACAGACTGAACCAGAACAAGCCGCCCAACATAGCTGAGTTTTCTTGCTCCCCATCCACGTATTCTCATAACCACCCTCTCCACAAGCCTGGAACAATCCCCAATAGCCATTCTCTTATAAGAAATGGGAATCCCAAGATACCTGAATGGGAAAGTACCTTCTCTGAATCCTGACACTCTCATCACATACAACCTATCCTCATTGCTAATGCCATTAAAGTAAATATCTGATTTCTCTCTATTCATAACCAGCCCAGAAGCCCGAGAAAAGGTAGCAAAAGCTCTCAGAATAGTGCAAATAGATTGTTTATCCCCTCTGCAAAACATTAGGAGATCATCTGCAAAGCACAGATGAGTCAACCTAAGTGCTCTACACATGGGATGGTAATTAAACTCCAAGGTGCTGGTCACATGATTCAAAACCCTACTAAGATATTCCATGCTAAGAGTAAAGAGAAGAGGAGACATGGGATCTCCTTGTCTAATCCCCCTTTTTCCCTGAAAGTACCCAAAGTTGGAACCATTGAGAGACAAAGTGAACCAAGGAGTAGAGATGCACTCCATAATCCACTGAATCATCTTCTGAGGGAACTCCAAAGCAACTAACATCTGTCTAATGAACTCCCATTCCACAGAGTCATAAGCCTTCTTGAGATCCACCTTCATGAGGCACCTAGGTGAGCAAGCTTTCCTCTTGTATAGCCTTACCAGATCATGACAAATCAGAATGTTGTCAACAATGTCCCTCCCCTTTAAAAACGCACTCTGATTCTCACTAACTATATCAGGTAGTACAACTGCTAATCTGGCACAGATTACTTTAGAAATTATCTTATAGACCACATTGCAACATGCAATTGGTCTGAAATCAGCCACTGTCAATGGTCTGTCCTTCTTAGGAATTAAAGTCAGGGTGGTAGAGTTGACTTGTTTAAGCATTCTTCCAGCAGAAAAAAATTCTTTCACAGCACAACATAAATCATCACCAGTAATATCAAATGAATCTTTAAAAAATTGAGAAGTGTACCCGTCTGGTCCAGGTGCTTTATCAGCAGGTATAGAGAACAATGCCTCTTTGATCTCTTTATCAGTCACATCCCCAATTAACCTCAGTTTATGCTCAGTAGTTACCAATTTGCCAGCCTGAATTATGCCCCTATGCACCTTAGTCACTTTACTCTGGGTACCCAACAGATTCTTATAACATTGTATAAAAGCCTCCTCAATACCTGCAGGATTAGTATGGTTATTCCCATCCATGTCACGAATGCCAAGTATCCTATTCTGCATCCTACGAGCCTTGATGACACTGTGAAAGTAGTGAGAATTGTCATCTCCATCACTTAACCATTGAATTTTAGCCTTTTGTGCCAGAAAACTTCTCATAGCTAGCTCACGTTCTTTATAGAGAATGTCAGCATCCTTAACAGCCTGCTGCAGTCCTCTATTAGTAGGGTCATCCTGTAACTGCCTCTGCATGCTGTGGAGATACTTCAAAGCAACCTTAGTAGTAGTCTCAATGTTGGCATATCCAGCTCTGTTAAGCTCTTTCAGAGGCTGTTTCAAAAGTTTAAGCTTCTTAACGAACTGAAACATTTTATACCCATACAAAGGAACCCTCCAACTAGCCTGAACAGTATCAAGAAAATCAGGATCCCTTCCCCACATGTTGAAGTATTTAAAACAGCTTCTTTGTGGTCTTACTTCTGAGGAGAGCTGCACAGTGCACGAGCAGTGATCAAAAACTCCCTCAGGGTGATAGGTTGTAATAGCATTAGGATACTCAATTAGCCAGTTATCATTGACAAGAGTTCTATCAATTCTACTGAACTTCAAGTCCCCAATCTCATGTTTATTTGTCCATGTGAAGAAAGCTCCATGAGCAGGTATATCACACAACCCACAGAAATCAACACACTCCTGAAAATCCCTTATCTCAGCCTCAGTGACCTCTGACCCAATTCTCTCATTCATAGCCAACACATTATTAAAATCACCCATCACAACCCAAGGACCTCTAATGGAATTCTTCATACATTTAAGAGACTGCCATAAAGTAACACAATCAGCCAATCTATTATACCCATACACCATAGACAACCACCACATATTCCCAGTAGGTAGAAATGTAACTTTGGTATGCACTACCTGAGCCTCACTTCTCAAAACCTCCAGATCATAATTACTTGAATCCCATATGATCCAAATTCTGCCCCCATCATGGCTGTCATTATTATGATCCAAGCCCAATGAGAACCAATCCCTTGATGTACTTTATTGATTGCAGAAAATTTAACTCTAGTTTCTAATAACCCACAAACTCCTAAATTATTGGAATGCAAAAACCACCTAATATCTTTATGTTTATTTACACTATTCATACCACGTACGTTCCAAAATCCTATACTACCCATTTTCAATGACAAGGCCTTGCTCCCCTGGTTCCTCCTCAATCACTTGATACTGCACAGAATGCTCAAGCACCTCCAAAAATGTTCTCCTGCCATTACCCATGCTCATACCCCCCTGCCTAGTAAATTTAGTTAAAACTCTTGCTGGCGAAAAAGGAGTAAATGACACAGGTATTGGAGTAACAAACCCCGGACAGCCAATAGTGTCCCTAGGTTGAATCCTTAGAGAGCTAGCGGTGGTGGTATCACCACGAGCTCGAGCACAACAACGGGTGTTCTTTGAACCCTCCCCTTAGGGACCCATTTTTGTCTGACCTGCTGTTGTCCCTTCTGCTGCTTTGTCCTGCAATCTCGTGCCAAATGACCCACACCCTTACACTGCGTACATATGACAGGCTTCCACTCATAGTGCACTATCTGCCTATGCACAACATCCAATTCATCCGTGAATTCTATTACATCAGGCAACTCTGCAACCATTTTGACCTCAACCATCACCCTCGCATGCCCTATGAAGGTTTTCAGTTGTGTATTGCTATCACACCTCACAGGGACCTCAACCAGACCTGAAATCTTATTCAATGCATTTCCCCAGAATTTGAGAGGTAACCCATAGAACCTGATCTAGATTGGCACCATATCAACAGCCTCTCGAATCAACTTAGCAGTCGGCGTCCATTCTTTGACAACCACAGGTTTGTTATCAAAAAAGACAGGCCCAGACTGTAAGACACGTAGCTTCATAGCCTCAGTTTTGAAGCGAACTAGAAATATACCATTGGAATGAAAAGAAATCTGATCATATTCAGTATATCCCCAAACCCGCTTAACAAAACCATCAATAATCTTAAACGGGGGATTCGCTCCAAGCACGTAACAGTAGACAGCAGTCGACAAAAACGCTAACTCAGATTTAGTATCATCAGAAGTCAAACGAAGAGGACTTACCCTTTCTGTATCGGACCCAGATCGCGAATTAACCTCCGTCCAATTACTCCCATCATCAGAATCTTCTTCAGCGATTGATTCCATACCATTACTAAAATTGAAAGGCCTGATTTCCCCATCCTCATCAAGAATCTTCTTCAGCGATTGATTCCATACCATTAGTTTGATCTGGAGAGGTTTCTTCGTTTTGGAGTTCTCCTGAGTCTGTTTCTTCTTCTGTCTTGGATTTTAGTGGAGTAGGAGTGCCAATATTGGAGAAATAAATATTCCTGATAATTGAGGAGAATGGTGTGTCAGGCTGAACTTTCAACTTTGATCCTGAAGCTTTCTCTCCCAGCTTTAGTTTTAGGCTGGATTCTGACTCTTTCAATTTTGCAACTTCTGCTTCAGCCTGGGCCATTTTTTTGTTTCAACTGTTCCATTTCCAACAATTGTTGTTTGGCGGCAACCATTTGTTGCTCAATGCTATCTCCTTCCATCTCTCAAGTTTTTGTGGTGTTAGGTTATGGATTTTGATTGTTTTTGAGCTAGATGCCCCACGGTGGGCGCCAATTGTTTTGGCAGGGATTTCACTGATCTAGGATATCCTGCCAGGGATTTATAAGTAGGGTGATCTAACTCAAACAACTCGCCTGACTAGTATTGTTAAGTGAAATAACAACTAATAAATAATGACACAAAGATTTTATACGTGGAAAAACCCTGGGAATAAGGGAAAAAACCACGGGCACCAAGCCAGGAGTGATTGTTACTATGATTTTAGATAGCCCGACAGAGTATTCGTATATCAGGCGTGACAGGCTAAATTATATTGCTTATGAATACAAAAGTGTAAGTAAGAATAAGGGTGTGTGGAATGATCCTTCTGATTTCATCTTCTCTTTTATTTATACTTATCCTTCTAGCCTCCTCTTCTTTCGTTTAGGGTTTCCTGGTAGATAGGGCTTGTGCCCTATTTACCCGGAGGTGGTTGCCATCTTATTTGGCCGTTACTTTGACTGCTTCCTGTATCTTTTCTTTCCTGAATTGGTCTTCCTTTTTTGTAGGGAATATATATAAACTGCCTATTTGTCGCCTGCAATAGCCTAGTGCTTTTCCCTTTCAGGCTACTGGTTATCTTTCGCCTGTCTTTCATCAACTCCTGTTTGGTGCCTGTCTATACTTGATCAATGTCTGGTTTCAGATGTCTTTTGCTTGGAACTCGGCTTTGGCTGTTGCCTGACCTATGTTAGGTCAGGCAGGATAATTTTGGGCCCAACAGTTACCTTAGTGAAAACAATCAGCCAAAAATTAAACATTATAATAGAAATGAAACGAAAATGAGAGAGACTCACTAATTTCAATTGATCATAATCAGTGTCTTCTTCACATATAATTCCCTACAAATAATACACGAGAGAATCATTGAGACCCAAATAGTACAATACAAGCCGATAAAGAGGATTATATGACAACACCAATTCAAGTCGATAATAAAAATAAATATTTACAAATGAGTGCCTTACATTGGGAGTAACAAAAGCGTAAAGACGCAAAGGGGACGAGGCCGCTTTTAACTCCTCTTTCTTGTTTAAAAGATGACCCCATGCATTGATTACATTTGCAGATAACTTCGTGCTTACGATCAAAGACTTTAAATCACATCGTCTTAATTGAAAATGCTGATTTCTGAACAATACATCGCGGAAAATAAGAACACGTGTAGATACATTGATTAGTCCTATATATACAATTATTGAGGTGATAGGTACGCTAAATATATATATATATATATATATATATATATATATATATATATATATATATATATATATATATATATATATATATATATATATATATATATGCAAACATACCTATCATCCAGTCCATCCCGAAATACTAGCTCAGAAACATCTTTCTCAGCTTGGCTCAAGTCAGAGAGCATGGATATGTTCCTTACCACAAAAGGCGATTTCAATACATTTGGAACAACTATGTCCCTTTTGCTATGTGGGTTGGCCTCTTTTTGGACTGGGAGGGCAGAGATGATCGGACGGATCTGAACTGAAGTAGGTGCTGATGGGCGGGAATTAATAATTGGATCAGGACGATCGTATGTACCAGCTGATTCGGATTTTTCCTGAGATTCAAAAAGATTGAAGGTGGGATAGTCGGGAGCAACTCGTTGTTTCTTTGGAAGAGGCTCATTAACGGGGTCCTTATTAAACGCATTACTTAACTCAAAAAGAGCTTCCAAGAAGGTTGGGTCATCCCAACACGGATCATCACCTGCACCCCCTGTTGTAGATGTCACCCGGGCACCGTGAACTTTCGTATCTACCATATTCACCGTAGCAGCTGTCACATGAGCACCGTATAATCCACTAGACACTTTTGACCTTTGGGCAACACCAGATGCAACATTGCACGTGTCAGTGCGCGCATCATCAGACCTGCCTTTACTATGATCACTCGTAGTCCCAACATCTCCATCAGATTTGCTGGGTGGTATTAATTGAAACCCGCCCAACAAAGAATCTGCCATTGCAGAAAGCTGCCCAACAATTACAGATTGTGGCATTATAATTTTAGCGCTATTAATCGCTTCTGAAAAGTTCTCAAATGCACGAGCAAGAGCTTTTCCTGCCTGGTCCATGTTCTCAATACAAATACTGATACGTGATCGTTCGTTAGTTACATCAGGATGAACTTGCTCAGGCACCTTGTCAGCTGGTATGTTGGGTTCCACATACCCTTCCCCAAAACATCCTGGATACTTCTCCAACCGGGTTTCAATAAAACCAGAACCAAACCGATGAGCCTGCGCCTTTTCTTATGATATATGGAATGAAATCTCCTCCTTGGTCCACGTGCATAACGTTGGAAACACATGTTCAACCTTTCTCGACTTGAAAACCATTCTATCAAGGTAGATGAAGATCAGCACCATTATAGGACCTTTGAACGTTTTCGGACGACCCCCGTTTGCTTCACGTAACTTATCAGTCCGCCATTGTCTGACACTATCAATCAAGTTGTTCCGGGTAAAGTCGCACCATTTTAGGGTTGGTATGATGGAGACATCGCTAAGGCACTTGAGAATTCTGAGGCTTGTCACATTACCCTTGACCCCCATTAGGAAAGAAGACACTATAAAAACGATAAAATTTCGTTTGAAGTGTTTACCGCTTTCCCGTTGCTCAGCCATCTTAGACAAGATATGGGTAACCTGAATTTTTTCAATACCATCATATTGGGATTTCCAGGCCTGAAGCAGCTCCAAAAACATTTCGGTCTGCTCATATTTTCCCGCTTGTTCAATCATAACCTGACCCAAAGGCAGACCTGTGCTGAGATGGACATCTTCGTCCCGGATAGGGAGTTGGTTGTTTAAGACAGATGACGTAAATGGGTCAAACTCTGACACAAGCCAGTTGGCTAGATGTCCAGGAAGCATGTCAGTCTTAAGGCATAGTAAACCACCGAAACCCATCTCTCGAATGTCTGAAATTTGCATGTCAGAAAGCCCGCTATTTATGAACTGAAGAAGGGAGTTAGGAGTCATCCTAGTTTTTAAAACCGAGAAAGCATCTTTGGAGGAACAACCAGCCTGGTTCGTATCTATGCCAGATGCCGCATGTTGATTGCCAGATGCCACTTGTTGGTTGCTTGTCCCAGATGCTTCTATTGCCAACTTGGCTGATATGGACCTCTTCATTATTACCCCTGTTCAAGAAAAATGTAACCACACGCATCATTAATGTATCCAACAACCAAATACGTGTAGAAATACAACATAGTGTGAGACAATAGGCACAAAAGCAAAATGTGAATTCTAATAAAGTCATGGTAGTTCACTACCCACAAACAAACGGACCTGCAATCTATATATACGTACCTAGTACCCGTTAAGATGCGTATAGTGACAAAAGAGTACTTATATGTATAAAACCAGCGTATTGTATGCCGGTACGTAACCTTAAACATAGAGCCAATAAATATACATATGCTAAGTCAGCCGGTACAACAACAAAATAGGGTAATGGTTGATAGTATATTTGAAGAATACGTAGCATATAACAACCTAATGACAGATAGGTACCTAGTAACTAAATAAGCGTACCTAAATCCCGGTATAATGTATCTAACAAGAGACCCCTAAGTGTTGATAAAACAAAAAAACACAAACTATGCCACAGATAATTTATTCATATTTATATCATCATAACACACACCGAATATATGGCACATTAATCAAATAAGTGTGGTAGCTGATAGTTTATTTGAAAAATACATAGCGTATCACAACCTAATGACAGAGATGTACCTAGTAACTATACAATCGTACCTATATCCCGGTATAACGTACCTAGTGACAACAAGGCCCCCCTAAGTGTTAAGAAACAAAAGAATTCCACCAAAAATAGGTATGATCACAGTCAAAGACAACAAACACCATGAACTGATAAATAAAATTATGCGAAATCGATGAAATAAAAGTTGTAATGAACGAAAAACAAACAGCAATCAGTAAAGCAGCAGCCAATACACAACAAAAAGTATAAATAAATCATACAAACTAGACGGAGAATGAACTTAATCACGAAAACAGCAACATTGATAACAAAAAATCGCCAAAAACGCAACAAAATTAGTCTTAACAAAATAGAAAACACATGAAATCTCACAACAGATGAAAGTCGAACTGGAATGCTGTGAAATCAACATAAATAAGGTTACATGCAAAACGATTTGAAACAGGAAAAATCAAATGGATGAAGAAATACAATACCTAACTGAAGAATATAGCCGACGATGCACCTTAATTGAAACAGGAAAGCAGCCTGCAAATCAGCAGAACGTAATTGATGCACAACTGAAATCAAAATATAAACACAAGCAAAAACTAAATTAAACAATCAATTAATCGCAAAACAATAGGAATATTACCTAATCGCAAAAACACTCGACGATAGCACAAATTAAGCTCAACTGGACCTGCATTATTGATTTCAAGCACAAGGAAGTAAAAATACAGGAAATAATTAAGCTCAACTTCAAAAAAATCGAAGAAATCGAGATAAAACTGAAAATTATGATGAATTTACACCGAAAATACTTACGAATTTGAAAGAAATATGACAATTGAAGATGATATAATGACACAGATGCATACGATTAATTGTTGTCCATTATCATCGTCGTTTGATTTTTTCGATTTTAGTTAATTTGACGAGTTGATGAATTTGGGGGAAAAATTAGGGTTCTGTTAGTGGAGACAGAAAGTGGACTGAAAAAAATGAGAGGAGAGAGAAAGAGTTTTGAGAAAATGACAAAAATATAATCCGTGTAATAACTGTACGTTGCCTAATTTTAACAACTCCTAATACTATAGGTCGTTCTCACCGTTTGCACTGAGTATTCGTTCTCACCCGATCCTAAATCTATATATATATATATATATATATATATATATATATATATATATATATATATATATATATAACTCGTTTGAGTCGTGTCGTTTCATATGCCACAAAAGTTTTTTTAAATAATAAATTTAAATTAATGTTTTTTAGGAAGTTGCATTAAAATTAATATGTTTGGGAAATGACAATGTGTCTTTTAATCTTCCGATACAATGAATTGTATTTTAATAGATATTAATTATAATTCCAAGTATATTTTTGTTTAAGAAGTTATTTTTTAAATATTGTTTGAAGGTGATTATTTTATTTATCATACTATGTACTTTATTTAAAACCGATATTAATTTGAATGTTAACTCAAAATTAAAATGACGTCATATAGTTAACAATCAAATTCGAACAAAATATAAAAGGGGTAAAGAGAAAACTCAACAATGTTAGTACTAAATTGGAGTAATATTAAGATAAACTTAAATAAGAAAAGTACAACATAATAATATTACTAAAATAAAACATGCATAGATATTAATTGGAAATTAAATACATAAATATATTAATAAGGACTAAGTTAAGGATTTTAAAGCCTTTAGATCCTCCTCAAATTCTTTCCTAAGGTCGATGCATTTTCCATAAAAACCAAACAAGGATTGTATGAGATCATCCGCTTCCTTTTCAATCTCCTTAATGCCTTCTGCATAACAATGGTTGCGAGTTTTAATGGCACTGACAATCATCTTCATCACTCTCAACTCTTGTTCAAGTACTATTTGAATGTTTTTTTTTTTTCCAAATTGGCGATAAATCCCATCGGCATACCACTTAGGTTTTCCATTTCAAAACGTTCGGATTTTTAGAGAGAAGACAGAGAGAACTATTGTTCTTGTAAATGGTTTTCTTTTAAAATGATTAATGTATGTTAATTCCCAAATATTTATAATTGAATTTGTGACCTTTGGTGAACCGTGACGTGAATGATACACTTGCAAACAATTGTCACTTGCATACAATACCCCACTTGTTCAATAGATAACAAATGAATGATACACCTGAAAATGGAAATAGATAACAATTCACCGGGACGGAGGGAGTATAAAAGAGGTAGAAGAAGAGAAAACCCAACAATGTTACTAATTTAGAAATAATATTAAGATGAACTTAAAAGGAAAAGTACAACATAAATATATGACTAAAATAAAACATGAATAGATATTGATTGAAAAAAGGATGTATAAATAAGGTATCCTAACCCTTATTAATAATGAACTTTAAAGCGTCAATATCCTCTTCAAATCCTTTTCTAAGATTGTTAATTTTTTCATAAGTACCCAACACGTATTTGATAAAATCATCCGCACCCTTTTCCATTTCCTTAATGCCCCTTGAATAACAATCGTTACGAGTTTCAACCGCCCCGACAACCACCTTCATTGCTTTCAACTCGTGTTCTCGAAGTGTGGAAACTTGTTCTTCTAAAAATACCAACGATTCAATTAACAAGTCATTAAGGTCTCTCATTTGAAAAATTTCAGTTGATTTATTTAGAGAGAAGATAGAAGGTGAAATAGTATATAAAGAGAAAAATAGTTACGTTTTAGAATGGGTACTTTGGGTTAACTCCCCACTATCTATAAAATCTTATTAAAAGGCTAGCCTCAAAAGGCCACGCAGGCAATGCCACGTAGGATAAGGAAAAACCACGTATGCATTTGCAATGCCACATCTTAATCCGCGTGTCACTCTAATCTATAAAATTTTATTAAAAGGCTACTTGAAACACCAATTAAATGTCACGTAGACATCGACTAAAAGCCATCTAGGATTATAAATATCACGTAAACATCGACTAAAAGCCACCTAGCAATAAATTATTTTTTAATCCACTCTTTTTTCCTTCTTTAAAAAAAAACCAAAATCGGATTAGTAATCCTTGTTCTTTTACTCCACCCACATATGAATCAACTACATATACAATTTTCAAAATATCATCTTCCCCAATTTTTTTTGCCAAAATGCCTTTGGATTGCCGATGTCTGCGTTGAAATATATTTCTATCTATACAATATAGTTAAATGACTAACTAATCACCTATAAAATACCATTAAACTTGAGTAGTATTTAATTGCCATGTGACAACTCTCAAAAACCTCCTACTATGCTATAATATTTCATGTCTAATTAATTTCTAATAATAATAATAATAATAACAACACATTCAAGATGTTTTATGCATTTACTCCGCTTTTGTTTTTCCTCTTCTCGCATTCATTATAAGTTCATAACCTAATTTCAACCTTTCATCTTACTCTTGAATTCTTAATCTTAATGAATGTTATAGCATTTATATATATATATATATATATATATATATATATATATATATATATATATATATATATATATATATATATATATATATATATACTTCATCTCTTTAAGTGAAATTACATATCTTTTGTGTATATCTTGGTATTGATTTTTTTTTTATGGTTTTTTTAACATTTCTATTAGTAAATTAAGTCTAACCTCTTTGGTGTGAACGCTTTATTGTTATGTTGTAAGTTACTACTTTCGCCTATTGTTTTATTTTTCCATTTTTTTTATTTGTTTAAACCTTTAATTTTCATATATGTTAAGTTTCTATTCTTACCAGCTTTGAGTTCAACATGAAAAACCTTTTCACCTCATTCATAAATTTTTTTAAAAAAATTAAAAATATAAGTTGCAAACAAAAACAAAAAAAATTGATGCAAACCTTTTATCTCCCTCCCATAACTTTGGTTATCAATTTACCCTATTTATTTAACTTTATTATCTTCTTAATGATGATCTTTTTGCTTTTCCCTCACCATTATATAACAATAATCATAATTTCCATGTTATTCAAAAAATTGGTATGTAAAGTACAATATTATAAAAAGGCAAGACTAAATATTTCACTAAGTCATCTCACTAAGCCATGTGTCATAAAAAAAAATTATTTTTTATTATCATGTGTCACATGCTTATTAGTAAAAAAATTTAAAAAATATAAAGTCTCAAACAAACAAAATAAATTAAAAAAAGTTATTCAAACTTTTTATCTCCCTCTCATAACTTTAATCATCAATTTACCCTATTTATTTAACTTTATTACTTTTATTTAATGATGATCTTTTTACTTTCCCCTCACCATTATATAACAATCAGAATTTCAATTTTATTCCAAAAATTGGTATGTAAAGTTTACATAGATAACTAGAATATTTTTTTACTTTTTTTATTGTATATTGAATTAATTAAAATCTTATTTTGTGTTATTTTTGTGTTTTCAAATTGCAGGAGGATGATATATACTCACTTAATTTAAAAATATTACCTTAAGCAACATTTTATTAGTTGAATATGCAACTCTTTTTCACTATGAAGTTTCATGCGGCGGCCCTAAAACCCCATCTATAATCTATACAATCTAATTAAAGGGGTACTTAAAATGACAAATTTAATTAAATGTAACATGGAAATTTTAATGTGACGTGGATTATCAATTTATAGTTACATGGTATTGATTTCATTCACTCATCTATAAATAAATCTATACAATTTAATTAAATGGTACCTAAAATGACAAATTTTAATGTGACAAAAGAATGTAAATGTAATAAACTTTTTAGTTTCTCTCATCTTTATACCTATTAATAATTAATACATTCTACTAATTTAGCATATTACTTTTTTCTTAAATGATGAATTTTTGGCTTCCCTCCTCATTTATACTACCTATACACATTGCCATATTTTTGTCTATGATTATCATCTCTTGTGTTATCACAATATCTCTAATTGTCTACCTTAAACACCTTTGAGATTTTATTTTGTCGGTCTAAACACTCTAATTCATTCAATCAATAAAGAGAACTTAAAATAACGCCTAAATATTTGTTGGAAGATAAACATTCATAGTCCATAATCTTTAAGCTGATTAAAACAATAAATTATTAACGATCCTGTGATTTTCACGGGCTCCAAAACTAGTTTATAATTAAGTTGTTGACTTTTGGTGTACCATGACATCAATGAATTAAATTAAATTAAATTGAACTAAATTTAATTAAAAATTACTTAATATTTGAACATAAAAAAGAAACAATATTCCCCTTAAAAAAAAATAATAAAAAAGAAACAATATTGATGGAAAAAAAACACTTCTAAGACAAAAAAGGCAATCGTTCAACTTGAACGCCTATTATGTCAAGCCTTTGATCAATATGTAAGAGATCCCTTGTTTGTAAACTTCCGGCATAAGTAGAACGAGATAATCACATTACCATTTCTTGTTATATTAAGGACGCCATATTTTACTTCTCTTTTTAAGCTTCTTTTGTAATCTCCTTTCCATCTCGACCTGTCTGTTCCGATGGAGAACCATTTAGCCCAACATTTGCATCCCAACATTTGCATACCGCAACCACGTTCCTTTTATCATTGCATTCCAACCTCTAGAATATATGCGTTCTCATAATGTCCTCTCAGTTTAGGACGTGGCTAGTAGACAAACCTGTTTTTTTATCTACTTGAACACTGTAGTGAATGTCGAAATCCATTTGGAAAGACCACTTCATTAGCTTTACATATTCTTCTTTGAACAAAATCAGGTCTTCTTTCTTTCGATTAATATAGACGTTTGTACAATCCATCAAGAAACCAATGTAGTTTTTGTTTGATTTAATTCTTAGATTTGAATAGGGATTGTCTTATATAATACACTTCGTAATAAGAAGACGACTACAACAATTTTAATTAATTTTGAGACAGTTTTAATTTTTTTAAAACGATTAAAACCATTGATATTTTTTGATTCAAATTATTTAAAATGATTGAAATTCTTATTTGAGGCATATTCTCTAAATTTTATTTAGCATAATTAACCTGTGTTGCACATTTAAAGGTAAATTAAAGAGCTCGAGGATTTAAAAAGTAAATTCGAATTGCTAGAAAAGACGTAAATCTGCATTGAAAATAGGAACTTAGCAAATTCGACCATCTAAATTCCAAAAGAGCCTATGAAGCTACTTGAAATTTGATTAACAAAGGATCCATTAAAGTTATTCAGTAATCTCTATGATCCGCCCTTGATAAAATTCTTGCAACCCTAGCCTCTAGTATGGCAAGCCTTTGGTCAAGATGAAACAAATCTTTTGTTACTGGGTCGACTATCCCATGTCATAGACAATATTCCTTGACTAAATTATTCCCTCTACTTACAGTAAGGACACCAAAATTCACCTCTCTTCGTAAGCAACAACGGTAATCTCGTATAAATGTGGGTCCATGGTCTCCAACAAGAAACCATTTAGCCGAAGCTTTGCATACCTTTGCTACATTCTTCCTATCAACAGAGGCCAACCTATTGAATATATGAGTACCCATAATATCCTGATTGCTGAGGACTTCGGTAATAGGTGAACCCGTTCCTCGGTTTCTTTGAACACTATACTCAACATCGAAATCCATTTTCATGGAGCACTTCTTGTTGGCGATATATTCTTCTTTGAACAATTTTTTGTCCTCTTCCAATCTATTGATTGAACGAAATCGACAGTCAACAATTCTCATATTTGATTTTTTTTCCTTAAATTTTGTTTAATTTAACTTGTGATAGTCTTTTAGGTTGGAAGCATAAGGTATTTATTTAAGAAGTGTGAGTAGTGGGCCCGTGGGCTTAAGTACAACTGTAAATCTAATGCTTCCTTGTCTGTAATTAGTGAAAAAAAAAACTCGGTTTAGATAATGAAAGGAAACCTGAAACTATTTTATTGAACATGCAAACAACTATAATAATATGAGACGTATTTTAATTAAAGATTACTAGACAAAGTTCCTTTGTACAACTTAAGTGATCTACTACTTTTTGTAGGAATATTATGATTACTAGGTTTAATTTATGGCGCTTTGGTTTCTAGGTTTGGTTTATTCTAGGGTTGGTTGTTTTTAGGGTTTGTTTTTAGTGTTTCTATGTTAGGTTCATTTTAGGGTTGGGGTGTTTTTAGTGTTTGTTATAATTCTTTCTAGGTTTGGTTTATTTTAGGGTTGGTTTTGGTGGGTTTAGGGTTGGGTTGTTTTTAGTGTTTGTTTTTAGTTTTTCTAGGGTAGGTTTATTTTAGGGTTTGGTTTTAAAAAAGGTTTCTAGGGTATATACTCTTTCCGTCTCTATCATAGGTTTATCTATTCATTTTTGCACAGAGACCAATGTAATTAAAAAATAACACGAAAATATTGATAAATAATGAGTTTCTCAAAATACCTCCCTCCGTCACGGATGTATTAGTCAAATGTTATTACTAAAAATAGATTTAGACAACAATTGAGTCATACTCCCTCTATCCCGGTCAATTGTTATCTATTTCCTTTTTTGGTGTATTAGTCAAATGCTATTACTAAAAATAGATTTGGATAACAATTGAGTCATACTCCCTCTGGCTCGGTCAATTGTTATCTATTTCCTTTTTGGGTGTATTACTCAAATGTTATTACTAAAAATAGATTTGGATAACAATTGAGTCATACTCCCTCTGTCTCGGTCAATTGTTATCTATTTCCTTTTTGGGTGTATTAGTAAAATGCTATTACTAAAAATAGATTTAGATAACAATTGAGTCATACTCCCTCTGTCTCGGTCAATTGTTATCTATCTATTTCTTTTTTGGGTGTATTAGTCAAATACTATTACTAAAAATAGATTTAGATAAGAATTGAGTCATACTCCCTTTGTCCCGGTCAATTGTTATCTATTTCCTTTTTGGGTGTATTAGTCCAATGCTATTACTAAAAATAGATTTGGATAACAATTGAGTCATACTCCCTCCGTCCCGGTCAATCCGATTCTATTACACCGACTTATGTACATATTGTCACATCCCTACCTACGCTATATGTTACGGATTGATAAAATTTATCCTTTTATACATATATAGTTTGACCTAACATACATATATCTCATAGTAAATCCCGACTATACGATATTTACGATCCAACCACACTTCATTAATTCCGATATTACATTATACTTTTTAAAGATCATAGTCATTTATTAATAGTTTACATTTTGTAATACATTATTAGAACCATTTAAGCAAAAGTTTAATAGTTTGTAATAGTATAAATATAGTATACATAAAGTATTAAAAAAAAGAACAAAAAATAGTGAACAATGTATATTATTTTACAGTATACATTAGTAAAACAATTAAACCAAAATAAAGCTATTTATCCATAAGTCACAACATACTTTTAATTTTTGATTATATATACCTCTCCAATTTACATTACACAGCCACAAAATACATCTAACTAGAATATTTCCTTATCTAATGCATCCTAATACGACGTTCAATGGCGACCGTGACACATGCCCGGTGATCCATTTTAATATAATGGATGAAGATAAGAAGTCATTCAAAGAAAATCATGTGAAGGAGCAAAAGAGTGGAATGGGATGGCTATTTAATTTTAGTCACACAGTTGAAGAAGTTTGGGTAAGAAGAAATCGTAGTCGTAATAGAGTTCTCAATCTGGAAGAGATTATGCAGGAAGGAGTTTTCGATAAGTTGGAGGTGCGATATAAAAAAACATGGCTGAGGTTACCAAAGCCTGGGCAAAATGGTTCCTCATTGGAATAGATGGCCCTAGGTTGGGTATAATTTACGCTCAATCTCTAACTTCCAGAATCCACAGAGGAAGACACATCATTAGTCGAGGTGAATTAGAGGTGAAGAAGTTCTGTTTGTGTAGGTACCTTATAGGAGATGAGGGCAGGAGAACCTTCCATCTTTATCAAAGAGTACATTTCCTACAACACTCAATTCTTCGAGTAAAAGAAGCTGTTCTTATAAAGGATTTGAACATCTAATAATTTAGTTTACTTACAATTTTTTATGACTTGCAGGTTTTCTGGAGTTAATTCCCATTTTGTGGGAGAAATTAAGATTGATTTTCGTCGTTGTTATGTTAATTTTTTTAATTATGATTTAAGTTATGTTTTGTTGAAGATGTAATCCATTGAAAATTAAGACGAATTTATGTTAATTTTTTTTGATTTTAATCGTTAATTCATTTTCTACTCATGGCATGTTTTGTTTAGTTACAAAATAAATTCTTGATGAACCTAATTAGGTTTACTAAAGTATTAGACCTACTACCAAAAACGCACGCCTAAAACTAGGTTAATAAATACATTACCACGTAAATAAATGACATAATAAAGATTACATAGGGAACTTAACAAACACAATTTACTTTTCCAGCTTAAAAAAGAGCAATATCATCATGAAATTACATTGGAATATTAAACAAATGTCAGAACTCAATGGCCTTTTAGATTAAAAACATTTTATTCGATAATTGCATGAAGTAATTGATTTAAAATAAAATATAAATTAATAAAAATGGAATTTATTCATTTTATATTAAACAAGATAGTAGTTAATTTACTTTAAAATGTATTATATATTTTTTATTCTGTGTTATATATCTTTTACATTAAGATTGGAATAATATTATTGAATATTGTATCAAATATTTGGAAAGGAAGGTTATATGTTACTTTTATTTTACTATATTAGACTTTAATGTTTTGGATGGAAATTTTGGAGGGAAAGTTTACTACATTAGTGTAATTTGGGAGAGAAAATTTACTACATTAGTGTAATTTTGGAGGGAAAGTTTACTACATTAGGGTAATTTTGGAGGGAAAGTTTACACTATAAACCAAGCAACTCCCTCCAATTTTTATACACACGCAACTTAACACTCAAGTAATAAAGATGACACACAACTCAACTTAACACTCAACTAATAAAAATCATTTTATTCCTCTATACAAAACAATGTCGATGGAAAGACAGGCGCACATGGCTGATCTTCTTTCTTTGAGGATGTTTATAAGGGAAATGCTGAAGGAATCTGGAAAAATTGCTGTTTCGATTACAATATCTAGAGTTCCTAGAACTCCAAATCGATTACTAGATAACATGTATGAGGAGGAGTTCAACTTGATGTTCGAGTCAAAGCTGAGAAGAGATCAATTGTATATGAGGGAAATAAACGGTGTCATTGATGTTGTAAGGCCAAGAGATGAAGATGTCATTGTCTACCCGGTGGAGAATGATATTTTTGAGACACCAACTGGTAGAAAGAGCAACCGTGTAAGGTTAGCAACACCAACATTGAACACACCGTTACCAAGGCCAAATGTTCTTACTAGAGGAATGAAAAGAAAATATGGATGTGAAAACATAATAGTTAAAAGACTACCCTTCTAACAAGCTTTAATCTACGGATTAATGTTAATATAGTTTTATTTAATATGCATTTGTTTTTTATATTCAATATGCAAGATAGTTTGTAATGGTGGGGGTTTAACATTATGTTTCGCAATTGTTGTAGTTCTATTTTGCATGCTTAAATTTCATTTAATGGAATTTATTTTCATATTAAGTGGATTAATAGTCTAAATTACTTTTTAAATTAAATTTATTTCACAAACCATTATATTTGTAGAAGTTTACGTTTAGAGGTATAATCAGGAAAAGCTAAGCATCGTTAGGGTTTAATATAAATTCGTTTCAAAGACATTTTTATTGTAGAAGTTTACGTTTTACATGTATCTACATTTAAAAACCATTAGATTTTAGAATTCACTAATTTCTACTGTTTAGCATTAACCATATGATTCAATTCCATAAAAATTTAACAACGTTACAAACTCAAATTACATAAACAACATTAACCTAATTAAATTTTAAAGACTTATAATAACTAAATTATAAAACCCAAAAATATTACGGACTTAATAGACTACTTCATGGACAATATAATTTTCCATCATATACGCTATAGAAGTCCAATTCTTCTCTAGTCTTTTCCACCACCTCCTCCATCACCCACGCGGACCTAAACCACCATTGATGCCATGCTCTGGTTGTTTTGCTCACGACAATTGCATTCCATCCGCACCGGGGTAATATATACCCTACCATCAAGTCCTCAGAAGAACCGACTTGGTAAGCAGATGACTTCTTCTCCGTATCGTCGAGACTTATTTTTTCTGGGGGATTTCTAATGAAATCCAAATAATCTTTCTCCAGCCGTTGACGATGTTCCAGTTTGCTCTTTTTCAATTCCAAATACCATGGTTCTGGTCTTAAGGCCTTTTCTCTCCTTTTATCTTCTTCAAACTTCTTCTGACGGAGGCATCGTTCCCATGGACATTCTTCATTTCCATGTTTTAGGTTAACTTGTCTGATTTTTTTGTAATAAAAAATATAAAATGATTAAAGGAGTAAAATGGAAAATGTGGATTGGTGGAAATGGTAAACCAATGAGGCTATTTGATATGGACGGCGCATGTTAAAACTTTTCATAAGTTATCTTTGGATTGACCAATCGGGGTTAACGTGTACGGGGAAGTAGGATTAATATGAACCATTTAAAAGTAATTAGTTTTTTATTTTTAATTATAATAAATGAATAGCTGTTATTAGAGAATACGTTGTGGGACTAAAATATACCGTTTGATATCGACAATTGTGCAAAGTTAGATAGAGTATCTATGAAGATTTCTGTTGATTACTCGAAGTCTTTTCCAATTGGGGAATTGATATCTTTTCAGTTATTTAAATTTTTGATAAAAAAAAAGTATGAACTTAAAAAATTATGGAGTATACGATAATGAAACATGAAGGTAGATATTAACATAATCGAAATGATATTGTGATATTTGAAGCTTGATGACTTGTTTTAATTTGTGGACATGGGCCACCCGCGCCGCACGCACCCGCGCATTGGTTTCGAGGCGGCGACACTTCTCCCACGGAGCCTTGGGTTTGCCAAAGAACGTCATGGGCCGTTACTGATTGGTGAGGCATTGAAACCGGCGAAAGGTTGAATAAGCCTTCATTTGTGGAGTCGCCACCAATTTTATGGAAAATTGGAACCGTTCGAATACCTAGTGCCATGTCAAGACACAAAGTAGTGAGGGTACGTATTAGGAAGCTCTTTAATCGAACACCTAATCCCGCCCGCCTCGATAGCGGCCTCTACTAATGATTAGGGAAATCTTTCATAGGGAAATCGTTCATATTTGATATGTCGTCGATGTAATGCATGCAATGCAACAAACATAGATTAATCCTAGCATGTGAAATTAGACTATGTCGGTTAACACCTAATTTAGCAAACAGTTGGGGTCGAAGTTGATGTTAGATTAAATTACATGTGGAACATACATAAATAAATCATACATAAAAATAAATACGATAAATAAATTACAATAATTAAAAATTACAATAATTAAAATGATTACAAAGCTTATTTGATCTACGTCAAAAGCACGCTCAAAACGGGATTTGAAGAAGAAAATAAAGAAAATAAAATTAGAAATAAAATTAAGAAAATACGTCAGATTAGGAGCGATAATACGATTAATAGTTGATTTAAACCGTAATTAGAAGCTACGTCAAAGCGAGAAAGAGTTCAGGGACAGAAACCATCCCAGAACAGGCGCAACATCTGCTGCGTCCTCTGGAAGAGGCGTAACTCTTTATGCGTATGTTCTCCAGTTGGATTATGTATGTGAAGTCAGAATCGCGGATTGTTAATGTTCATTGGTAAATTTTGGGTCGATTATTGATATTAAACTCAAGTAGAAGTGATTTAAAAGATTACATGCATCTGGAACTGTCATAAAACGAATTAAAGGTGAGAATTTACAACGGTTTACATAATCATGACGATGAACTCATGTCGGATTTAATAAAGGAATAAACTTTGAACTTGAAAACGAAATTGATCAAATAAACTGAAATTAAACAAACTATGAAAGACGAATTCCAGAGAACTGATATGAAGAATCGAGCCTCAAAAATCCGAGTTTGAATAAGATGACGAAAACCCGCAAATATTAACTATAAGGGATTTAAGTCGGAATTAAACGTTATAATTTGAAAGGATTAATAAAGACCTGTTTATATACTGATACGAACAAAAGAAGCGAAAGAAACAAAAAAAAAACGGAAAGTTGCAGAAGATCGAGGAAGAAGAAGAAGAGCAGGAGCAGCGGCAGCCTGAGGATGAGGCGCAGCATATGCTGCGATTCTTCGAAGAGGCGCAGCTGCTGCTGCGTTTATTCTCGACGTCAGATCTCCGCTATTTTGTAAATACGGTTTTAAAAGATGGTTTTTAAGATTGTTTTGAACGTGCTTTTGATATAAACCTTATATTAATGATACAAAATAAAAGTACAATAAATAAAATATGATTTTATACCCTCAGACTTACATGTTTGACGAAACGAGATTGACTAAAGTTATCGTTTAGTGATTGCTCGACTCGAATATGCGAATATTAAAGTGCCCTTGTTAAAGGATTTAAAAGATTGATTAAGTGGAGTTGGTCAGATTGATTAAGTGGAAAGCGTGGAAATAGGAATGGGGAAGAGGTGCATCAGCCACCGTGACTCTTAAAAGAGGCGCAACACCTGGTGCGTCTATCCCCAGAGGTTTCCTCCTCAGCAAGAAAAATTTCCGCGTTTTTTATGGAATTTCGGTAGTTATACACTTCCTTATTCCGTGAAACACAATATACGGAAGATATTTCCTTAAAATATATTAAATTTAATTAGGAATAAATATCCATATAATTCTAGAACACTCCGGAACATTCCGACTCGGCATTTAAACGGTTTCTTAGAAAATGAAGCGGTTTTTGACCCGGACTCCAAATGAACTCTAATTACTGTCAAAACGACCGTATCGGTGCGTAGATGACGACCATGAGGTTGACTCGAGTGTTTGGGCTATCACTTGTCGATGAACTTATGAACTGTCATAAAATCATTTCGCGTATCAAACATGCGGCCCAATCATCACTGGGTGGTTGGCGGGAGGTGCAGAAATGAGGTATCTACAGAGCCCCCACTTTGACTGAGGCTTGGACAAGGCGAAAGTCAAAGTATAGCCATCAGGTCAATCGAAGATTACAACCTGACGACTATGGCGACGCGAGGCAGCTCAAGGGGTCTGAACTAAGGACCTGTCGTCGGGAACATTTTAGAGTCTGTCGACTATCGGGGAGGGTTGTTTAAAGTCCATTAGACTACGTAAGGAAGCTCACCAGCCATAAGAAGAAATCATACCTGGGGGAATCTGCCTCTGTCTGTCCTCAAGCAAACTCTCGCTAGGGAACATGTCGATGACTCTGTCGGGGTTGAATCATTTGCTGGATCAACGACGGCGCGCCATTAGCGCCGCTGAGGAGAAAGGTAAAGGTATCGACAATGACACGCTATTAGCGTTGCTGAGGAGAAAGGTAAAAGGTATCGACAACGACGCGCCATTAGTGTTGCTGAGGGGAAAGGTAAAGGTATCGACAACGACGCGCCATTAGCGTCGCTACGGAGAAAGGTAAAGGTATCGACAACGATGCACCTTTAGCGTCTCTAAGGAAAAAGGTAAAGGTATCGAAAACGACGTGCCATTAGCGTCGTTGAGGGAAATAGGTAAAGGTATCGACAATGACGTGCCATTAGCGTCGCTGAGGAGAAAGGTAAAGGTATCGACAACGACGCGCCATTAGCGTCGTTGAAGGAAATGAAATGTATCGAAAACGATGCACCATCAACAGTGTTAAAAGAAATGTCGACAACGACACACCATCAACGGCATTGAATGAAATAAAATGTATCGACAACGATGCACCATCAGCAGCGTTGAAGGAAATGTCGACAACGACGCATCATCAGCGACGTTGAAGAAAGTAAAATGTATCGACAATGATGCATCATTAGCAGCGTTGAAGGAAATAAAATGTCGTGGTTGTCTGTAGTCTGTTGAAGAAAATGCTGATCTGGACGAAGTGAACGCCAAAACGGAGCCATATGTTCAGGAAGAGGCGCAGCAAAGCCTGGGCCCACAAATAACGAATTTATAACGAATTTTAACAAATTTTAAGGAAGCCTGTTGAGGAAAAGGCGCAGTAAGAGCTGGGACCTTTGGAAGAGGCGCAGCTAGTACTGCGTCCTTTCCGAAGCTCGTCCTTGTCTGGGTAAAAGTCCGACTTTAAGTCGTGTTTTATTTCCATTTCAAAAACATAATATTTCATTTTCTCATCAAAACTCAACCAAATTCCGTCAGAACTCGATCAAATCTTGCCATAAATCATGACTAATCAAGGTATGTGACTTGCACTTACTTTAATTTGCATTTGAGCTCGATTTAGGGTCGAAAATTAGGGTTTTATTTCCTTATATTTCGAAAATTTGGGGCTTTTGACTCAAATGGATTTGCCTCATGAAATTGACATTAGAAATGAGTAATTTGAAATTTTAGGAACACAACCATATACCCCTTTCGAATTTTCGTTGAGTATTAAGGATTTGAGGGCGAATTGTGACGGTCTCTCTGCTAAACCATAAAATTGCTCGAAAATGGCCCTATACTAGCCCATTTTTGATGAAATTTGGTGTTCTGGAACCCTTGAGTAGTGGTTAAACTTGCTATCATGCCGGATTTTTGATTTGTGACAGCTCTTCCGAGACACTTTTATATGGCATAGTTGACATTGTAGCGAAATACTGCCGAATTTTTGGCTCAAACCCGCAACTAGGCTCGAACTTAGACTATTCTTGACCCTTCCTACCACATGAGTGGTTGGACTTTGGAAAGTGTGGCCAAAGATGGCCAGAAATGCCGCTTTTCATGCTTGAAATGCTCGAAAATGCTAAAAAAACTTATAATATTGCTTTGATTGCAGAGGATATTCCTTCTACGTCGGGGAGAGACTTCATGGAGATCGACGTCGAGCTTGAGCCTTCTACCATTCAGGTGATGGAGGAGGACTTAGAGGAGGAGGAGGAGCAGGAGGCCCCACTGAGGGCCAACTTGGGACGAGGCGGCCACCAACTCGCAGGAGCGCCTGAGTGGGTCGAGAAATGGGATGGTAGACATCTCATTTGGGCAGCGGAGAGCCACTTATCGTACATGATGGCAAGGAGTATGGTGAGCCTTCCATTTGTCATTTCTTTATTTGTTCACTTCTTATCGTTTCTTAGTTCATTCATTCCTTGTCATATGCTATGCTTAAGAAAACTTGCTTTTGGATTGCCGCAGGAGGCCGGGAACATGAGGTCCTTCTCAGGTTATACGACGATGATGGATGCCTTCGGGAAGCTGACAGAGGAGGAGCATGCCATCATCGAGCAGGGAGCTTTTGGTGACTTGGTGCGGGCTTGGAGGGAGATCAAGGAAAGGAAGATTCGGGCTAACCTTCGCCTGATTCGAGCCTTTCTTGATCGGTTCTGGGATACGACCTCAACTTTCCATATGCCTTTTGGAGAGATCGGGGTCACATTGGAGGACTACGGCATGATCTTGGGTCTGCTGTGTGTAGAGGAGCCGGTGGTGTGGCTGTCGACGGCCATGAGAGTAGACTCGGCCGAGGCGAGGAGTTTGATCGGCTGGAACCTGGCTACGAGTGCGGCCCAGGTTCCTAGTTTAGTGTCGAGTTCCTACGTGAGAGAGTACTTCAGCGGTAGGGTTTCGGCGAGGGTGAGTGATACATGCATTTTATATAGTCTTTTTAGCCTATTTTATGCACGCATCTCTATGCTTTTACCGTGGTTTTATGCTACGAAATGCCCCGAATATGCTACTTTGGGTTATTTTGTCTTATTTGCAGGAATGAACCCGAAAGGAGTGAAAACAAGCCTAAAACATGTCCTTACGCATGCATTTAGGAGATGAGTTGAATTTGGAGCGGTAATGAAGCTATTTTGAGATGCGCATTGGAGTAAGGAAGTTAGGCGAGCCAAGAGAGTGCTTCAATTTGCTAGTTCCTGCTTGTAAGAGCCATATCTCGAGTTCTACAACAGATATTCAGGTGATTCCAATTGGAGATGAAAGTTTGTCCTTTTAGCTTTCCAATGCCACCGGAATCACTCTGTTTGACCAAGTAACGAAGAAATGGCAGCCGTTTGAAGTTCAGTGCGCGAAGCAGGAATTACGTCGAGAAGTGCTCGATCGAGAACTATTTCTATTCGATCGAGAGCCAATTTGCTCGATCGAGAGCCACTTCTTCTCGATCGAGTGGTTTTAGGATGAATAAGTACTCGATCGACTATTTTTCCTTTCGATCGACCAGTTCCTTTTATGCCTTTGCTCGATCGAGTGATTTAGTTACTCGATCGAGTGGATTTTGACGACGGTGGGCTTTTTAGTTTTTTTCCGTCATTAGGTTTAATTATACTCCTATTTTCTTATAAATAGGAGTTAAGATGTCATTTGTAATCATCCAAGGATCACGTTGCTCTTCCCCTTTTCTCTATACACTGTTACTTTTATTCCTGTTCATTTCCGGATCTCTTTAATTCAGTAATTCTTTCTTCCTTTCTCTCTTTTTATTTAATGGTTATTATTCCCTCTCCCTCTTTATTTATTGCTCTTATTAATTCTATGTCTAGCTAATTCCCGTAGTATGTTAGGATTAGGGAAGCCGTGGTAGCAATGCTTTAATTGTATTAAATAGATTAGTCCTGCGATAAGAATTGTATTAGGCAATTTAATTGTTATCCGGTCGAATGAATGCATGCACGAGACCATAAATTTAGTTAACCCCGACCTAGATCGAAAGATTGGAAGGGAAGGCTTGCTTAATTACAATAGGGTATTGCGGTGAGGGCGAAAGTTAAGTCATTTACGCTCTAGGGCGGTTTAAGGACCGAAAGGTGACGACCATAGCTCTTCTTATCAATAGTCTAATCGCCTTAGTATTCCCGATAGTATAAGATCTGATAGCTGCCACGGTGGACCGACTCTTAGCATACTTCCCTTCTCTTCTTCAATTCTCTTATTCATTTCCCTTGCATTAATCTCTAGTTTAGTTAAATCAATCAAACCCCAATTGTGACATTTAGACAGATAAACAGACAAATAGATAGTACACCGCCTCCCCGTGGAGATCGACCCTACTTACCGCTGACTTCTGTTAGTAGTAACTTAGGTATTTATTTTTGGTACGAAACGACAGTATCAAATTTTGGCGCCATTGCCGGGGAGGCAATCTATTTATTTATTTGTTTAATTTTATCTGTTTTTAGCCTTAGGGGATTCTTCCCTTGAGGCCGTTCTGATCTTTTTCCTTGAGTGCTGTTTTGATAGGCCTTACAGGTACTACCTAGACAGTTCTAGGTGAAAGACAGTCAAAGGGAAGGCTTGAGTACCTTTGACTCATCACCAATGTCCCATTATATGGAACAGTGGTGATCTCTACGGAGATGTGGTTCTGCGAGCACAATGCACGGTAGTTGTGCCGCCACATCCACCCTATCAATGGCCGCCGCAACAAGATCCTCCTGATATACAAGAAGAAGAGATTGCGGAGCTGAAATCCTTATTGCAGACACTTGCATCTCAATTGCAAGATCGTGACCGAGAGAGGCAAGATCATGATAGACGCACTTCTTCGCGACTTGAAAGGCTCGAATCGACATTGCTCGGTTAGCGGTGAGATACAAGAAGAAGAGGTTGCGAACCGAGGTCTTTAATGGAGATACTTGCGTCTCAAGTGCAGAATTATGATCGAGTGAGGCAAGAGAGTGATAGACGTGCGGATGCTCAAATCCTTGAGCTCGAGTCCAGTAGTTGCTCGCTAGCGGTGAGATGCAAGAAGAAGAGGCATACCTTGTTGAGAGCGGTTTCTCCCCTGAGAAAACCGTGTTACCCAATGTTGAGGATGATCTCTATGACTCGGATGACGAGTCTCTATCATATTTCACCCCCACACGAGGACTTCAGCAGATAGAGGAATCACTCGATCGAGTGACAATTATTGGTCGATCGAGTGATTTTCCAGAGAAAAGTGCTCGATCGAGTGAACATTCTACTCGATCGAGTGGAAATCGGAGGAAACGCTCGATCGAATGAAGATTCTACTCGATCGAGTAGTTGGGCCATTGGGAGCTTTGGTTCGTCATTTGGGTTTGATTTTGATGACGATTTCGATGACGATAGTGGATACGGTGAATCTTCCCTATTCAAAGCCGAGTTGGATGCACTTGAGGTCTGCGATTTACTGGACGAATTCCACTAAAAAGGGTGTCAAAGAGGCAAATTGAGTCGGTAATTGCTCCTAGCACGGAAGAGGTAATATCTTCCTTTGTCGATGATTCCGTCATTGAGAGTGACCGACACGAGGTAGTAAACGATAATTTATTTATTGTTTGTTTTAATAGTAAATTGCCTCAGTTGACTTTTGCTGTGCATCCCAATGCTTTACCCCTTCCTAGTAGGTCGTACAATTTAATGATTTTTCACCATCCTTATCATCACAAAATCGTTAATCTGAAATGGAGCCCTACTTTATTGACAATTGCTCCCGCGCTCCTATATTTTGTGGATAAATTTAGGAGCGCCCATAGGAAATTTGTTAGACTTAAACGGTTTTATATTTCAATTTCCTATTCTATTATTCCACTTTTGTGCTACTTATGCTTTTGTGTAGCACATGCGCAGCTATTTGACAGGTTGCTGCGCGCTTTGAGCTGTTTTGATTGTATTTGATTAGATAGGCTTGAAGAAAAAGAAGGTCGAGTCGGACTGACTGAAGCTAGCGCTACCCGGAGGCAACCCGGCGATTTTATTCTGCTTTTTATTCAATTTCAGTTGTAATAAATGGTTTTATACCATAGACTATCTCAGTATGCTTGTCTTGT
This sequence comes from Silene latifolia, assembly GCF_048544455.1. NCBI lineage: Eukaryota > Viridiplantae > Streptophyta > Magnoliopsida > Caryophyllales > Caryophyllaceae > Silene > Silene latifolia. Next base: position 25,685,295 of record NC_133537.1, on the reverse strand, counting down.
TAGTTTGCGGGCTGTTTTTCATTGTGTTTTGCAGGTACACGCTGAGGATCACTCGATCGAGTGGTTTTTCCACTCGATCGAGTACTCTTTCTGATAAATCCTTTCGATCGAGCTGTTTTCTACTCGATCGAGTGCCTGCAGGAAGAAAACCACTCGATCGACTGCTATTCCCTTCGATCGAGCAGTTTTGGATGCCCTTTTCGCGTGCTGACTTGGATTAGCTTCCTGAGACGGTTTTCCGGGCCCTTAGCAACCTCCCATTTCATGGTCGGTTTGGGGAGGTCCCTTTATTCACGCATTTTGTGAGTTTTTCCGCTTTTACTCTCTTTCTCCTTCAGTTTGCATTCCTTTCCATGTTTTGGTACAATGGGGGCATTGTACGGTTTGGTTTGGGGAGGTTATGCATCCATATCTGTGTCTGCATGTTGTTTTTATTGCATTTCTGTTATCACGTTTAATTTTCTGTTTGCATTGTTATTTATTTCATAAAAATTTAAAATTCCATAAAAATTGAAAAATTGTTAAAATTCAAAAAAATTTCACGTTTATTTTAGCATATAGGTTGAGTCGGAACGGTAGATTTCAATGATGAAATTGCACTATCTTTGTCTTTTTGCTTAAGCCTTGCATTGAACTGTTATCTTTTAGCTTTGTCTTATTGCATATCTACGAGTTAATGTTTAATTCAGCTGAACATATAGACTTGACCTGCAATTTTGGCAACCTACTTATAAATTCTAAGGAATTAGAGCCGTATAAACTGGTGTCATTTGTGACCAGTTTCATGTAGGATTGTGAGTAGTATACTCCTTGCATAACATGTATCATCAATTTGCACATATATGAAATTCAATTGCTTTTTGCCTTCATACATTCGGGTTAGTGGTTGGTGTCACATGCAGGGAGGTGCTTACAATTTCCCTTTCTTTCATTTTTACCCACAAACTCCACATTAGCCAAATTTGCCAATTGACCTTTAACTACATTCCAAATTTAGCCTGCCTTGTCAAGCTAGTTGAGATTGTTCTGCGGTATATTGTCTATTGTATCAAATGTTGGCGCGTATTCTGTTGATTCGGAGTTGGTAACTTATGAAGAAAAGGAGGATGATGAAAAAGACGCGAAAAAGAAAAAAAAAAAAGAGAAGTTGAAAAAAGGAATTCGAAAATCAGAAATTCGAAAGAAGAAAAGAAACCGAAAAAAAAAAATAGAAAAAGAAAAGAGAAATGAGAAAAAATGGTTGACGGTTTCTGCTCCTATGTTTTATTTATATCTTTTGAGGAGTTAGTTCAGTTTGGTTTGGTGAGATTTTATGCCAAGTGAAGGGCATTGTATTTAGTTCATAATTGAGTTGGAAATGGATGTTGATATATGGTTCTGTTTAGGTACTAGCTTGATCACCTATACCTCCACATTCCCATAAATGTTTTGCCTTTTCTTACCCATTGCCTCACTTTACCATATTTTTGTAAGCCCTCGGCTGTGACAGGACCTCGTTTGGTTGGAATGTATGTGCGGTAGCTAGAATTGTCTATCATATTGGTTGCATGCATGTTTATGTAGGTCGTAGTCTAGGTGAGCGACTATTTTTCTTTCTCTCTTACATATATATATGTTCACCCTTTGCTTCATGAGAGAAAGAGTGACCCGTGAGAGTCCATCATTAACGGTCTTGCAAGGTCGACGGTTCAGCTTTATTATAAACATCTTATAACTCGTTTGCATTTGACTGTTCTGCTATAAGTGTTAGTTCGCTTGCATTAAATTGGCTTAAGTGGGCATTTGTAGCTGGCTCTGAGTTATCTTTTTCCGTTCCATTAGTTGCATTTTAGTTTACTCGGGGACGAGTAAAGGTTTGGTTTGGGGAGATTTGATACATGCATTTTATATAGTCTTTTTAGCCTATTTTATGCACGCATCTCTATGCTTTTACCGTGGTTTTATGCTACGAAATGCCCCGAATATGCTACTTTGGGTTATTTTGTCTTATTTGCAGGAATGAACCCGAAAGGAGTGAAAACAAGCCTAAAACATGTCCTTACGCATGCATTTAGGAGATGAGTTGAATTTGGAGCGGTAATGAAGCTATTTTGAGATGCGCATTGGAGTAAGGAAGTTAGGCGAGCCAAGAGAGTGCTTCAATTTGCTAGTTCCTGCTTGTAAGAGCCATATCTCGAGTTCTACAACAGATATTCAGGTGATTCCAATTGGAGATGAAAGTTTGTCCTTTTAGCTTTCCAATGCCACCGGAATCACTCTGTTTGACCAAGTAACGAAGAAATGGCAGCCGTTTGAAGTTCAGTGCGCGAAGCAGGAATTACGCGCTGAGAAGTGCTCGATCGAGAACTATTTCTATTCGATCGAGAGCCAATTTGCTCGATCGAGAGCCACTTCTTCTCGATCGAGTGGTTTTAGGATGAATAAGTACTCGATCGACTATTTTTCCTTTCGATCGACCAGTTCCTTTTATGCCTTTGCTCGATCGAGTGATTTAGTTACTCGATCGAGTGGATTTTGCTGACGGGCTGGGCTTTTTAGTTTTTTTCCGTCATTAGGTTTAATTATACTCCTATTTTCTTATAAATAGGAGTTAAGATGTCATTTGTAATCATCCAAGGATCACGTTGCTCTTCCCCTTTTCTCTATACACTGTTACTTTTATTCCTGTTCATTTCCGGATCTCTTTAATTCAGTAATTCTTTCTTCCTTTCTCTCTTTTTATTTAATGGTTATTATTCCCTCTCCCTCTTTATTTATTGCTCTTATTAATTCTATGTCTAGCTAAATTCCCCGTAGTATGTTAGGATTAGGGAAGCCGTGGTAGCATGTTTTAATTGTATTAAATAGATTAGCCCTGCGATAAGAATTGTATTAGGCAATTTAATTGTTATCCGGTCGAATGAATGCATGCAGGAGACCATAAATTTAGTTAACCCCGACCTAGATCGAAAGATTGGAAGGGAAGGCTTGCTTAATTACAATAGGGTATTGCGGTGAGGGCGAAAGTTAAGTCTTTTACGCTCTAGGGCGGTTTAAGGACCGAAAGGTGACGACCATAGCTCTTCTTATCAATAGTCTAATCGCCTTAGTATTCCCGATAGTATAAGATCCGATAGCTGCCACGGTGGACCGACTCTTAGCATACTCCCTTCTCTTCTTGTTAATTCTCTTATTCATTTCCCTTGCATTAATCTCTAGTTTAGTTAAATCAATCAAACCCCAGCATTGTGACATTTAGACAGATAAACGGACAAATAGATAGTACACCGCCTCCCTGTGGAGATCGACCCTACTTACCGCTGACTTCTGTTAGTAGTAACTTAGGTATTTATTTTTGGTACGAAACGACAGTATCAGTGAGGATGGATGGGCGCATGGTGCCTCCACCTCCTTGTACTGCTGAGCAGCGGGCTCGCTTGTGGCTGTGGTGGTTCTTGTCTTCGATTTACCTCGGAGACAAGGGGGAGTGGCTGTCGACAAAGCTTCTTCTGTTTCTTGCTGACTTGAGTAGCCTAGGTCATTGGGACTGGGTTACTTCTAGCTTTGCGATCCTCACTCGCTACATGAGGGCCATGGTTCGTCCGGAGTTGATAGAAAAGCTAAGGGGACTTCTTCTGCCCCACTGTCGGTCCTGGACTTTTGTTGGAGATATGAACCTTTCTTGCAACTATGAAAGATCACTTTGTCATTTTCCTTTTATATTATTATCTTTTTGAAAATATGAAAGACCAGTTTGGTAGAGAATGAGCTGTAATCACTATCATTTGTCTGCAGACGTGGGTGTACTCCTACTTTCCCAGTTTTGCGCCCAATAGGGCGGCGGACGTACAGAGGGAGTACCCCGTCGTCAGGGACTGGATCGTGTGCCGCCGGAAGAGTCAGCGGTCTTCTTACGACGTTTGCCGGAGGGGCGTGAACGCCCTAAGCTTGGACATCGTCAGTATTTTGATTCATATTTATATCTTTTCCTTTGCTTATAGGTGATCATAGGAATGACCCCATTCTCTTGCTTTAGTGGGTGCCCCGGCCCTGGGAGAGCTACACTAAAGCTCCAGCTTTCGTAGTTGAGGTTCTCCGTCCTCGGAGTTCGAGTCGATTGCTGTTGACGATGCCCATGGGGCCTGTACGGTACTTGGGCGATCGTTTGGCTCGGCAGAGCTCCCGTGATTCTTTCACGGTTCCAATCGATTCTCCACGGACGATGTTTAGGGAGCCTTCGGAGGCTGACAGGGCGACGGACCTAGCCGGTGCGAGCGGTGACGCTCTTCTTCTTCCTGGCGCGGAGTTTGTTCGCTGTTTTGGCAGGCTTTTTACTGATCTAGATTGTCCTGCCAGGGATTTATATGTAGGGTGATCTAACTCAAACAACTCGCCTGATTGGTATACTTAAGTGAAAAATGAACTAATAAACAATGACACAAAGATTTTTATACGTGGAAAAACCCTGGGAATAAGGGAAAAAACCACGGGCACCAAGCCAGGAGTGATTGTTACTATGGTTTTAGATAGCCTGACAGAGTATTGTTATATCAGGCGTGACAGGCGAATATATAGCTTAAGAATACAAAAATATAAGTAAAAGTGAGGGTATATCTGATGTCCTTTCTAATCTTCTCTTCTTTCCTATTTATAGCTGATCTCTCCCTCCTCCTTATGCCGTTTAGGGTTTCCTGGTAAATAGGGAATGTGCCCTATTTACCCGGAGGTGGTTGCCTCTTTATTAGCCGTTGTTTTGACTGCTTCCTATATCATAGCTTTACGAATTGGTCTTCCTTTTTTGTAGGGAACATATATCAACCGCCTATTTGTCGCTGCGGTGGCCTGGTGCTTTTCCTTTTAGGGGCTTTGGTTATCTTTCGCCTGTCTTTCATCAACTCGTGCTTGGTGCCTATCCGTGTTGAATCAATGCTTGGTTTCAGATGTCTTTTGCCTGGAAGTTGTCCTTGGCTGTTGCCTGGCCTATATCAGGTAAGGCAGGATAATTTAGGGCCCAACAATTGCCCCTTATCTGCTTATTCCATTATTGGGTCTGGCCAGGAATAAGGAGATAAAAATTTGGGCCAGGCAAGTGATTTGTGCAGGGTCTTTTTATCGGATTTAGAATTGGTGTTTGATTCAACTTCTTGTAACGGTTATTTGTCATTAATAGGGTAGGTTCACAAAACCCTAGGAGAGTCATAGTTAGTCTCTACCACTTGCTTTTCTAGCCGTTTAGGATTTGCGGTTATAAATATCCTTCCTTTGCCGTGATTGCTTCCACATTTCAATCCCCAAATTTCTTCTTTCCCTTTCTAAAAAATTCTCTCTTTGAAAAATTCATCTTCCGAAAAAATAAGATATGGCTGGTGGCGGAGAAGACAAAGAAACTTCAAAAGCTCTGCCGAGGTCCGAAAAAGTTCTGTTGAAGTTGAAATGGTTTCGCCGAGGTTGAGGGGTCCCGATATCATCCCTAAGGATGATGTGGTGGAGGTTGTTGCTCCTCCGCAGGTTCTGTCCATGTCTTATAAGGGGGTTGAATATTCTCCTAATAAGGCTTTGGCGGCTTCTTTTCAAGAAGCCAATCAACTGAAACCCTTTTGAGCATTATATAAAGGGCAGGGGCCTTATTCCTCATGGGGTGAGGTTTGGATTCCCGAGAACGGTCTGTCGGGGCTAATTGGAGTAGCCCGGTTGGTTATGTATTTTTGAGTAGGCGTTCGGGGGTGGCGGTCGCTTCCCTTTCTCCTTTTATGACTGAGGTGATTAGGGCTATTAGGGTTCCTCCGTTTCAACTCATGCCAATGGTTTGGAAAATTGTCCATTCTATTGAGCATTTATGTTCTAAGCATAAATTGGTTATTACCCTGGATGATTTCAAGAATGTCTATCACCTGAAGAGTCATTCTACTTTGGGAGGTTCAATTTTTCGAGTCGGTCAAAGATGGCTCACCTGATTACCAACTTTGATTCAGGGGATGATAAAGGATGGGCTCAAACTTATATGTTTATCAAGGCTGATTCAATTGCCCCTGACCTGGACTATCTGAATTACCCAGCTGTTGAAGGAGGTAACTGATACCCGTCATTGTGAGTACTAAAGATAAAATTTATAATCTCCTATTAAGACTAACCTAGGCTAGTGGTAACAGGTGGAACCACAAGGAGGCGATTGTAAACTTTAGTTGATCTATGTTCATCGAGGTAACTATTATGGGGGTTGATTTGAATTGGTCTAAGACTAAGAGCAAACAAAGATAATGAACTAAAAATACGAATTTAACGAGATAAAAGAAAGGGTACTAGGATGGTCGGTCATTATAGCTTTGGCGGCAAAGAAACTAAGTCGGTGCGAATCAAACACGGGTAAGGCAGGAAATAAGAGGTCCTCTCGGTCCACTCCTAACATATAGCATCTCTCGATCTCGCTATAGGTCCCTAATGCCACTAATACTAACTTTCGTCCTGAAAAGTGACTAACGGTCTAAACTATACCTATCTTTCGATCTTAGCACAGTTTAGTCGATTTAATTGACGGTCAAATAACTTTCCCTATCTTTCGATCTAATGGGTCAGTCACGAAATAGGTATCTAACTGGTCGCATGCATTCAACTCGTCAAATACAAGATTAAATTCAATTAAAACGAGTAAAACCCTACGAGGTCGATCGATCATCAATGTCGGTCGATCGACCAACACGCGAGACAGATCTCCCTAATTTAATGCCGCCTATGCCATAATTCGCCTACATCCTAGCACTAAAGATTTAGCTACTCATGGTGAAGGTAAAAACAACAAATGAACTAACAACGATTACTGTATTCATGCTTAATGTAAATAACAACAACGAAAATATGATAATTGGCTTTGGGGCACTAACTATCAATTCTATACTAATAATGAAAGCGAAGCAATAAACTAAGATTAGGGCGAGAATCAATACAGAGAATTCAGAGGAAAGATTAAGAACAAAGGCGGAATTCCAATGCTAAAATCGATATCCCAAACCCTAGTTACTCGAAATAAACTAAAACTTAAAGTCTTGTATTGTGATGTAAAACCTAGATAAAAACTTGATATCAAACTTGATGTTCTCTCACATACGTTATATAACAATCAACGCAAAAACTTATTTCCTAAACCTAGACTTCACGGGCTTCAAGATTCACGGTCATCTAATTCTCGTCCTCAAATAGAAATCCGATCGATCGATCAAAAGGTGGTCGATCGATCGCTCCTCGAAAAACAAGAGCTTCGAACCCGAGCATTGGTCGATCGACTGACAAGGCTGGTCGATCGACTGGCTGAGCTGCTACTTGACTTCTTTTAACTTGTGGACTTGTCTTTTGGGCCTTGGATTGCGCACCAAGCTCGTTCCTTAAGCAATTCCTTTACGTCATTTGCAATGCAGGTCACTCGGGGACGGATTTGGCTTGATTTCCCGTTGAATTCTTCACATTTCTGCAATAAAGTACAAAAACACGAAAGTAGAAGAAAATAGGGAAATATAGGCATATATTGCACATCTGAGCTTTGAAATGCGTGTAGAAAAGAGTGTGAAACATCGTATTTTAAACACGCATCAAAATCTCCCCAAACCAAACCTTGCTTGTCCCCAAGCAAGAACTAGACTCGATCTAATGACCTAATGGAACGAGTTCAATCTCAGAGCGAAATGCAACAAGTAAAGCCTAAGCCAATTTAATGCACAACTAACAATCAATCAGGAATGTGAATCATGCAAACGAATTATAAAGTCGTTAAAAATATTGCTGAACCGTTGACTATAGAGACTTATCAAATTGGACTCTCGCGGGTCGCTCAAATCACTCAAGTGAGCACAGGTGATATATTTGTAAGATAGAAAGAATTAATCTGTAGAGACTCTCACCTAACTACGACCTATGAAAACATGCCAGCAATAAAATATGAAAGTGATCTCTACGACCGTACATACGCATTCCAACCGAGCAGATGACCAATGACACATGCCGAGGTATATATGGGATATGTGAGGTATGGGTAAGAAGGGGCAAAACATTTTAGGGTAAAGTGGGGGTACAGGTGATCAAGCTAGTACCAGAACGGAACCAAAGGACAACATCCAACTTCTTGCTCATAGGCAAATAACACGGTGCTATAGCAAGCACAAACTCACAATCTCCAGATGTAAAAGTAATCAACTAACTCCCCATAAAATAAGAATAAAACATGGGAGCAAAAATCGCCAAAAGATAAGGATTAAAGTATGCGAATTGATTTTTCTTTTTCTCTTGAACTTCATCGATCGACTATATTAGGCGATCGATCGATGCCTTGAACAAAGACAATAACTCTTTTTTTTTTTTTCGAATCATTTTTTCATCTTTTTCATTTTTCTTTTCTTTTTATTTCTTTCTTTCCTTCTTTTCATTCTCCCAACTTCATCTCAAAAGAGCAATGGCTACCAAAAATGAGTAACAATCCCAAAAACCAGACTACTAGCTTGACAGAGGTAGGCTATATGTAGGATGTAGCAAATGGGACAAAAAAGGATATTTTTGGCGGTGTGGAGCTTATGGGCAAAATGAGAAAAGGAAACCTCTACCACATGTGTCGACAAACCACAAACCGAATGCATACAGTATTAAGTAGATCAAATTCATATTCATGCAAATTAAGGAAACATGTCTCATAAGGAGTACTACTCACGTTCCTAGATAAACCGGTCATGAATGTCACCAGTTATAGGCTCTAAAACTCAGAAAAATGATGTAGCTTGCCAATAATCTAAGTCAAGTCTAAAGTTCAAAGAAATAAATCAACGAAAACTCGTAGATATGCATTTACGATTCTACTAATAACATGTTAATCTAGCAAGGCTCGTGCAAAACAGTGCAATTGCAAAATCATCATGGAAATACTACCGTTTCGACTCGACCTATATGCTAAAATAAACGTGCATTTTATGGAAATTTTGAAATTTTTCAATTTTTTGGAATTTTGTATATATAAGAGAAATGAAATGAAACAATGCAAAACAAAATTAAACGTGAATGCAAGCAAATGATATGCGACGCAAAACCCTTCCCAAACCAAATCGCACAATGTCCCCATTGTGCAAAATCATGTAATGAAGAAAAGAGAAACGGGAATTTGCGAGAAATTAAATAAGCAAGACATAAAGGAAAGATATGGAACTCACAAGACTTTAAGCGCGAAGAAAGGAAACCTCCCAAAACCAGCGTGAGCTAGGAGGTTTCAAAGAGCGATGCTACCAATAAGAGTGCCTGAAAGACAATCAAAACCACGCATAAGACCGAAGGAAACAATTTGGAAGCGTAAAAGTTGTGCACAAATGAGATAAGCGAAGAAATAGATAATGCGACGGAAAATAAAGTGGAGTAGAAGACTCCCTTAGGTCCGCATATCGACCAAACACAAAGCAGGGGAGAGGTCGTGAACGAATATAGCAATGGAGTCGATCGACCACCGAGATCGATCGATCGACCAGGTTGGCGTGAACATTAGCTTAAAACTCCGCAATTGATCGATCGACTAGGTACGTCAGTCGATCGACTGAAAACACTTCTGGAGTGTCTTATTTCTTCGTAATTGCTCAATGATTTTAGCTAATAAGCTCTAAATACCTGCAAAAGCACAATAATACGCGCCCAAAATCGCGCAAAACCCAGAATAAAGCCTAAAAGTACTTAAAAATCCTAAGCAAATAAAATCAAATGCGAAATTTTCGCACACACAAAAGCAATAAAAATGTCTTAACAAAGCAAAAAGAATGAAGTTTATAACGAGCATGATCAACTAATAGTTGATCAAGAAGGACCACGGTATGGCCCATTTCGTGGCTTCCGGCTACTAGAGGTAGCCTCAATGGTGCTCATCTCTTCACCGCACCCTTCTTAGCTTCAACAGTTGGAGAACTCACCGATCGCCGTCATCTCTCCCAATAAAGGACTTCCTTGGGATCGTTAGACTCCAAATCAGACCATCTCACCTTAGCTGGCTCATTTTCCACTTCCTCATCGGTCCCATAGCTTAGGCATCCAAGACCTCCTCTTTGAGTGATAGGCTCTCTCGCAAGGTGGAATAACTTGCAGCTTGCTCTTCCCCAAACCAGCTCCTGCATTATCTAAAATAACAGATTCTTCCTCCTTCTTGCTCCCAATCCGGGGCGGAGGGGTTACAACAGGAATAGAAATAGGCATATCGGGAAGTACAAAGTACGATCTCTTTTCGAGACCGTATTACATGTAACAGCCACATGGGATCCTTTTTCTTAGCCGGTTGGCAAAGACAATAGAGTGCTTTCCCACTTTAAAAGTCAAGGTTCCTAGACCGACATCTATAATCGCACCAAAGGCGGTGTGCGAAATGGCCTACCCAAAATGATGGGAATATGGTCATCCTCGGGCATGTCAAGGACAACAAAGTCAACAGGGAAGAAAAACTTCCCTATCCGGACGGTATGTCCTCTAGGACTCTATAGGCTCGACCAGGATCGGTCGACCATCGAATGTCATCTCGATTATTGCAAACCCAGTCAACTTAAGCTTTCTAGCTAGACTCAAGGGCATGACACTTATGCTAGCTCCTAAGTCACATAAAGCCTTTTCGATAGAAAAGGTACCTATCTTTGCAAGGAACTCAAAAACTGCCCCCGGTCTTCTAACTTATGGGGCGCAGTGTGAGACAAGTAGGAGCAAGACTCTTTAGTTAACGCAACAGTGTGAACATGTTCAAGAGATTTTTTCTTTGACAACAACTGTTTCATGAATTTAGTGTATCTTTGGCACTTGGTTAACTAACTCGAGGAAGGGTACCTGAACATTTAAGCTACGAATAACTCTCTCAAATTTACTAAAAGATACCTTTCCTTCGTCGGCACGAGTCTCTCTCGGATATGGGGCGTAAGGAGTACCTTAGCCCTCTCCTCTAAGTCGCGTGTGCCGGTATCCTTGGGCTTAGGGGTGAAAGTCCGTCACCTTTTCTTTGTTGAAGCTAGACCCCTCCTCGGACCGTCTCAAATGAGAACCATTGACCGTCATTGGATCGAACTTGAGCCGGATCGACCCCATCACACTGGTCCCCCAAACTTTTCGGGACGGTGGTTTCCCGAAACAAGTGGTCTCGTAGATTATTTGGCATTAAAGGACGAAATTCTTGACAAAGATCGCAGCGATCTCGGTCGATCGACCACTCTCCTCGGTCGATCGATCGGGTTGCACGATTCGAAGCTCCTGAACCCGTGTTTCGATCGATCGACTAGGTACTTCGACCGATCGATCGTCAAATGCCTGGCAGACGTCTTTTTCTTTGATTTGTTCGTTGAAGCTTTCTCTTGACTTATTTCTGGCTCATCTTTCTCGACAGCATTCTCAACCATGGCAGGACCGTCAAGGGTGGACCCGCTCCTCAGAGTGATGGCATTTAGGGTCTCCTTTTGTTCGGGTTGAGTGGGTAAGTGTCCCGGAGCTCGAGTGTTACTTTTACTAGCCAGTTGAGCAATTTGGCTCTCAAGTAACTTCATCCCGGCCTCTCTTGCTTGGGACTCCTTTAGCAACAGATTCTTAAGCTCGGAGAACTCGGACTCGTGATTGTTGTTGTTGCGGCACATAAGGGAGCTTTTGATACTGCTGTTGCTTTTGATGAGGCGGCACATATGGTTGTTGCTGCTGCGGATGTTGGGTTGGATTTTGGACATTTTGACTCCTCCAACTCAAGTTCGGATGCGGTGGCTCGTAGTAGGTGTTTGTCTGCCTATAGTGTTGAAAGGCAGCACAAGATTCAAAGGGGCTAGGGCAATTTTTCGAGACATGGCCCTCAACTCCACACCTTTCACAGACGAAGGGACCGTCTGACACGGCATTAACTTGGTATATCCCACCTTTAGAAGCTCCCCCTAGCTCATACTTGTCAAATCTCGCGGTGAGAGCCTCAAGCGCGAACAGAGGAAGATTCAGCAGCTCTCCTCCGGTTCCCTCTCGAATTCCCATATTCGGCCTTGTGGGTAGCTAGATCGTCAATGATCTTCCACCCCTTAGTTGCTCCCAAATTTTCAAATGAATCTTCCATTGGGTCGCAAAGATCCAAAATGGCCCTCTGATCGTCGTACAACCCATTGTAGAAATGATTGCACAAACTCCACTTTTCGAACCCATGATGCGGTATGGTTCGCACTAACTTCTTGAATCGGACCCATGCCTCGTGGAAATTCTCATCTTGCCCTTGTTTAAAGCCCGTGATTTGAGCTCTAATAGCGATCGTCCTTGAAGCTGAGAAGTACTTCTTGTAGAACGCCAATGCCAATGTATTCCAATCGATGATCTCCGGAGCGGTCCGGTCCAAATCTCTATACCACTCCCTTGCAAAAGATCACGAAGGGAGAAGATGAACATGGTCTCTTTGATTTGATCCTGGGTCACGCCACCGGGGTGGGGAATGGAGCAAAGAGAGTCAATAAAGGTCTCCATATGCCTTGCTGCATCTTCATTTGCGGCTCCCCCAAACCGATTTCTCTCGACCATGGTAATGTAAGCGAGGCTTTGGTTCGAACTTCCTGGCATCTCCGTGGTTCGAACCCCTTATATAAGTTATCGGCTGTCGGCTCAGAATAACTAGCTATACTTGCTTCCTCGGCCATGACTGGGATTTCCGAGAAGTAAATCGTCTCGGGTGAAGAAGTGGAAACAGTGAAGATCATGGGTCTTCTTCAATGCAGATCGTTCTCGTGATAGCTTGACAGAGTACTCGCTCTTCCTCTCGGTAATACTCTTTTTGTTCGCCTCAACTCGCGCAAGGATCTCTCAAGCTCGGGGTTCAACGGTACTAATTCCCCACCCCGTGACTGCGCATAAGATGAAACTACAAAAAGAATATAAGAAAAGTTTAAGGAACGGATGTCCCTTAAACTAAGAAAGACCAAAAAATAAAACAACTAAAATTAGGACTATTGCCTCCCCAAGAACGGCGCCAAAATTTGATACCCGTCGTTGTGAGTACCAAAGATAAAATTTATAATCTCCTATTAAGACTAACCTAGGCTAGTGGTAACAGGTGGAACCACAAGGAGGCGATTGTAAACTTTAGTTGATCTATGTTCGATCGAGGTAACTATTATGGGGGTTTATTTGAATTGGTCTAAGACTAAGAGCAAACAAAGATAATGAACTAAAAATACGAATTTAACGAGATAAAAGAAAGGGTACTAGGATGGTCGAGGTCATTATAGCTTTGGCGGCGATAAACTAAGTCGGTCTGAATCAAACACATGTAAGGCGGGAAATAAGAGGTCCTCTCGGTCCACTCCTAACATATAGCATCTCTCGATCTCGCTATAGGTCCCTAATGCCACTAATACTAACTTTCGTTCCGAAAAGTGACTAACGGTCTAAACTATACCTATCTTTCGATCTTAGCACAGTTTAGTCGATTTAATTGACGGTCAAATAACTTTCCCTATCTTTCGATCTAATGGGTCGATCACGAAAATAGGTATCTAATCGGTCGCATGCATTCAACTCATCAAATACAAGATTAAATTCAATTAAAACGAGTAAAACCCTACGAGGTCAGTCGATCGACTGTCAATGTCGGTCGATCGACCAACACGCGAGACAGATCTCCCTAATTTAATGCCGCCTATGCCATAATTCGCCTACATCCTAGCACTAAAGATTTAGCTACTCATGGTGAAGGTAAAAACAACAAATGAACTAACAACGACATCGTATTCATGCTTAATGTAAATAACAACAACGAAAATATGATAATTGGCTTTGGGGCACTAACTATCAATTCTATACTAATAATGAAAGCGAAGCAATAAACTAAGATTAGGGCGAAATCAATACCGAATTCGGAGGAAAGATTAAGAACAAAGGCAGAATTCCAATGCTAAAATCGATATCCCAAACCCTAGTTACTCGGAAATAAACTAAAACTTAAAGTACTATATTGTGATGTAAAACCTAGATAAAAACTTGATATCAAACTTGATGTTCTCTGTTACGTTATATAGCAATCAACGCAACAACTTATTTCCTAAACCTAGACTTCACGGGCTTCAAGATTCACGGTCATCTAATTCTCGTCTGAAATAGAAATCCGGTCGATCGACTGAAAAGGCTGGTCGATCGATCGCTCCTCAAAGAAATAAAAAGCTTCGAACTCCGAGCATTGGTCGATCGATCGACAAGGCTGGTCGATCGACTGGCTGAGCTGCTACTTGACTTCTTTTAACTCGTGGACTTGTCTTTTGGGCCTTGGATTGCGCACCAAGCTCGTTCCTTAAGAAATTCCTTTACGTCATTTGCAATGCAGGTCACTCGGGACGGATTTGGCTTGATTTCCCGTTGAATTCTTCACATTTCTGCAATAAAGTACAAAAACACGAAAGTAGAAGAAAATAGGGAAATATAGGCATATATTGCACATCTGAGCTCTGAAATGCGTGTAGAAAAGAGTGTGAAACATCGTATTTTAAACACGCATCAGTAACTTTCTTTCCTGCATTATTTTTGGTTTGGTAATAATATGTTTTGGAGAGTTTACTTACTTTGCCCGTGCTTTCTTTTAGTAAATGATTGGGTGAATGATCCTGATGCTGAGGGGTCGGTTGACCGGATAGCAGCGTTTATGGCGTTGCCTGAAGAGGAGAGGGCTTGGCCTGCCTGTCTGGGGCAAGCTTCTATGCCTCATTTTAAGAAGGCTAAGTTGAGTACGTATAAGCCTGTAAAGAGCACTAAGGTTCCAGGGGCATCTTCGCCAGGGAGTAAGTTCTTTTGCTTATTTTTGTCATTCTGTTTCCTGTATTGGATTCATGCTTATATTCTTGATTTAGAAACTCGTCGTGCAAATGCTACCAGGGGCTTCTGCGAGAATTGCTAGTTTTGGTCTGTCTTTGGTGAAGGCGGGGTCTCCCAGTTACGGGGAGAAGTCAAAGAGCGGTGAGGCAACGGGAAGTGACATTCTTTGTTCAAGTTCGAACTCAGTGCGGGAGGTTCAGTTGGCGTCTCCTGAAAAGATTGTGGATGATAGTGACCGTCCTGAGAAGAGGAAGAGAGTGGATGAGTCTAGAGGAGTTCATGAGGCAGGGGGGTTAGGGCTCGTATGGATGAGGTCCAGTTTGCCAAGGATCAAATTCAGGCTCAGGCTTTTGTGGTTGATGATCCCTATTTCAAGTACCAGCGAGAAAGCTTCGCCGTGCTTTGGCATGCTATGTATCGTTCCGTGGGACTATGCTTTGCCAACCCGACCATACTTACTTCAGAGGTATATATTCTCTGTCTTTGTTTATTATGGGTTTTTGTGTGTGTTTTCTTTTTTGTGGCTTAGATAGGCATTTTTCTTTTGTTTTAGAATGTTAATGATGTCTTTGAGGAGCGCTGTCAACCTGGAATCGATCCATGGTCTAAAAATGCCTTGGATTGGGAAGTACAAATCTTGAAAAAGATCTTTGACAAGTTTAAAGTTTGAGTTGGAGGTGTCCAAGGCCGAGAATCATTCTTTGAAGGAGGATGATGAGGCGGGAAGGCTCGATTCTTTGGTGGAGTCTTCTAAGCTCGAAATCGCTCAGGGATGCTTTGAAAGCTCTTCGAGCTAAGTTTGATATTGCTCGGGAAGAGTTGAAGGTGAAAAGAGCTATGCGGGAGCGATTAAAAGTAAATGAAGAATTGGGCATAGAGAGGGATGAGGTCCGGCTAGGTATAAAGATCTTTGCGACTCGTATTTCTTTGGCAAGGGCCGTGTGGATGCTATGAAAGAGCCCGCTGCTGAAGTCGAGCCTTTTTGGAATCCCGATCGGGAGTTGGTGATCTCAATACCACTTATCCCGAGCTTTGTAAGTTGCATGCTGACGAGGAAGTGGACTCTCCTCCATCCAAAGGGAAAAATAGTGATCTTTGAAGGGGAGGGAGATGAAGAAGAGGAGGTCTGGATGAGGGGATTGGCTCTCATCGTGTCCAAGGCGGGCTAGTTTGATTTTTTCTGTTTGTGGAATTTTGTGTTGTTTTGGCCTATTCAGGGGGGATGTTCCCTGAACAAACAATTTAGGATTTGTTTTGGTTTTTGTTGGCTTTTCCTGGATAAACGGTTTGTTTCCTGGGAAGGGTATATTCCTAGGTAGGTTTTAATATATATATCCTTTCTTCTCTTGATTTTCTTCTTTGTGTTTGACCGGAATTTGTACTGTACATTCATGTGATTTTTTGTTAGAGTAGTGCCTCGTCGGGAGGGCTTATGGCCCTCATTCCCGTGTTTATGGGGAATGGTGGGTCTATCTCGCTGTCAGGAGGGCTTTTGAGAATGAGGGTGGTTGCCGGTCGGGAGGGCTTATGGCCCTCGGCTGTCGAGGGCTTTTTGACAAGTACTATGGTCTATTCCACCTTTGTACTTATCTTTTTATGTCTTGAGCTCGGTTTAATTTTCGGTCGAGCGGGCGGTGCCAAATTAGAGCATTTTTAGAAATGCTGTTCAGGTTGGGTGGAGTGGCCCTCAATCCTGAACATTTGTTTAAGCCTAGAGTGTAACATATAATAAGTGAAAAGAAGGCGTAAAACAAGTTTTCAGGATTTAAAATAAAGTTTTAGGTGAAGCTAAGAATAACAGGCAAGTAGCACATAGCAGGAAGTTCTATTGACATGTATATAGGGTAGGTAGTTTTACCTGCTTCTCAGATATGAAATAGTTTTAAGTGGGAAATGTTCCAAGATCTGGGGATCATTTCTCCCTCCAAAGTTTGTAGCCTGTAAGATCCTTGTCCCACTATTGAATCAATTAAGTACGGGCCTTCCCATGTAGGGGCTAGTTTGCCTGCGTTCTTTTCTCTGGTGTTGGGGAAAACTTTCCTTAGTACCAGGTCTCCTTCTTTGAATACTCGATGTTGACATTTTTGTTGTAACTTCGCTCTTTGTTGGTAGGCGGCTATCCTGACTTTGGCTGCATCCCTTAGTTCTTCTGTTAAGAGTAGGTTATCCTGTAATAGGGGCTGTTCACTTCTATTGTGTTCAGCCGCTACCGTAGTTGGCACATGAATTTATCTTTGGTATTATCGCTTGACCATAGACCAGGGAATATGGTGTCCGGCCCGTGGGTGTTTTTTTGGTGTGTCTGTCGGCCCACATGGGACTAGGGGAGCTCTTCTCGCCCATCTTCATTTTCTTCTTTTTTCGACTTTTTCTTCAGGTGATTGATTACTACTTTGTTACTTGATTATGCTTGGCCGTTGGCTTTAGGGTAGCCTGGTGTAGATGTGACTAGGTTGATATTCCATTGTGCACTGAAGTTCATTGTTCTTTTTCCCACAAATTGTGTACCGTTGTCACAGACTATTTCTCAAGGTATTCCATATCTGCATATGATATTCCTTTTGATAAATGATATGACATCCTTTTCTTTGACTTGCTGTAAGAGTCTCCGCCTCTATCCATTTGGAAAAGTAGTCGATTATTGCTAGCATGAAGACTTTTTGTCCAGGCACTGAGGTAGCTTGCCTACTATGTCCATGCCCCATTTCATGAATGGCAGGGGGCTGAGATGGAATGTAGTAGCTCTGATGGTTGATGGATATAAGGGGAATGGATTTGACAGCTTCACATTTTGAGCTATATGCTATGCGATCGACTCTCGGGCTGGCCGAAGTAGCCTGTCCGGAGAATTTTGCTTGCCAGGCTTCTTCCACCTTTATGATTTCCGCAATATCCATCATGTATGTCTTCTATGACCTGGCTGGCTTCATTTGGTTCCAGGCAATGTAAGTAAGGTCCAGCCTGAGACTTTTTAAACAAGGTGTTATTTATAATGGTATAAGTAAACGCTTTGATTTTCGGGGCCCTTGCCTCGTTGTTATTTGTAGGGAGTATCCCTGTAAGAACCCGGTCATAGTAAGGTTTAGTCCGGGAGGTTGTATCTTCCTGGATAGGGCAAATTTGTTCGAGCCTTTCTATGGTTGGTTCCAACAGTGGACGATGGGTATTTTGTCAAACACAAAGGTTTGAAGTTTGATCCCAGGCTAGCTAGGGCATCCGCCTGGTATTTAAGTCCCTTGGTATTTGGTCAATGTCAAAGGTTTTGAATTTTTTGCAAAGGTTTTTGACATATTCCAAATAGAGTATCATCTTTGAATCTTTTGCAAAGATATACTCCTTTGATTTGATTGGAAATTAAGAGAGAGTCGCTTTTACCTTGAGGTTTGCTACGCTGAGTTCTATACATACCTTTAATCCAAAGAATCGGGGCTTCATATTCAACCTCATTATTCGTGGCTTTGAATTCACAATTAATAGCCCGTGCAATTAGATCTCCCCGTGGTGACTTTAGGACTAGTCCTAGGCCGATGCCTTTCATATTTGTTGCACCATCTACATGGAGAGTCTATTCCTGTCCGTCTTTTGGGTGTCAAGAAGATTGACCTCTTTTATAAGGTCAGTTCTAGGGTAGGGACTGAACTCACCCACGAAGTTTGCTAGTGCCCGAGATTTAATTGCCGTCCGGGTTCAAAGGTTATATCATAGGTGCTTGATTTGTCGACCATTTTGCCATTCTCGCGACAACTCGGGTTTTCTCAGGACAGATTTGATAGGCAGGTTGGTTCTTACAATGATTGGGTGACTTTCAAAATAAGGTCGAAGTTTAGTGCAGGACATTACTAAAGCAAGTATATATTTTTCAAGTAGGCCATACCTGTTTTCGTCTAGGAGACTTTTACTTACATAGTAAACTGGATGTTTGTTGGCCATCAATTTCTTTGGTCGACTCCACTTACTTTGTTGTTTACGTGACGAGATAGGTAGACCGTCGGGGGTTCTCGCTTTTTCGGTTTGGCAAGTAGTGGAGGTGTAGTCGGGTATGTTTTAAGCTCTGGAAGGTCGACTCGTGTTCGTGCAACCATTTGAATGCCTTGTTCTTCCCGAGTAGGTCATAGAATGCCTTGCACCTTCGATGATCTAGAAATGAATCTATTCAGGGTCGCAACTCGTCTGTCGCTTTTGAATATCTTTGACCGACTTGGGGATTCCGGTTCTAGTATGGCTCTTATTTGTTCTGGGCTGGCTTCTATTCCTCTTTTGGTCACCATGTAACCTAGGAATTTTACTGAAGATACTCCAAAATGGCATTTGGATGGGTTAAGTTTCATATTGAATTCTTCCAGATTTTAAAGGTCATCTCCAAGTCCCCGACATGATCTTGACTTTCTTTGATTTAACTACCATGTCATCAATATAGACTTCCATGGTGTCTCCTATTTGGTCCTTAAACATTGTATTGACCAGGCGTTGGTATGTTGCCCCTGCATTTTTCGGGCCAAAGGGCATTCTTTGTGTAGCAAGATATGCCCCTTTCCGTGATAAATGCAAGATGTTCCCCGATCGAGATGGGTGCATCTTGATTTGGTTGAATCCACTTGAGGCATCCATGAATGTCGGGAGTTCATGCCTGTCGTAGCATCCACCATTGCGTCTATGTGTGGGAGCGGAAATGGGTCTTTTAGGCGAGCTTTATTGAGGTCTATGTAATCTACACAAACTCTCCACTTGCCATTCTTCTTTTGTACCACCACTACGTTGGCTAGCCAGTTAGGGTACATGACTTCTCTTATCATCCCCATGTCCAATAATTTGTCAACTTCTTCATTAATGATAGCATGTCTTTCAAATGCAAACTTTCTTCTTTTATCACGACAGGCTTATAAGACTCATCTATATTTAGTTTATGTGTAATAATATTGGCATCTATTCCGGTCATATCAAAATGTGACCAGGCAAAACATGAAGATTTACCTTTAAGAAAATTTACTAATTCGGCCTGATATTATCGGGGACATCGATCCTACCCGATGCGTGCCAGGGTACTCGGGTCTAAAATTACTTGATCGATTTCCATTTTGGTTTCGCCACATGAGTTGTCCCGACGAGTGGTACCGTAATTGCTAGGCGAGGGACTTACCCGCCTTGGAAGGCTTGTGACTCGGATAGCATTCTGGCGGATTTATGTTCACCTTTTATGGTTGCTACTTCCCATTCTGTTGGTATTTTGATGCATTGGTGATAGGTGGAGGGTATGGCCCTTACGTTGTGGATCCATGGTCTTCCCAATATGGCATTGTAGGATGACAGGCAGTCCAGGACTCCGAATCTTTCGTATGAAGATACTCCTTCCACGTATGTGGGCAGGTGTATTTCTCCCAGTGTGTTTCTTGTTTCTCCACTGAATCCCACTAGGACGTTAGATTTCTTTATGATTTGGCTTTCATCAATCTTCATTGCTTTAAGGACATCAAGCATGATCAGGTTTACTGAACTGCCTCCATCTACCAGGATTCTCATGACACGTGCAGTCCCTATTTGCATGGTGATCACCAGGCTATCATGGTGGAGGTCCTGGAATGCCCTGCATATCGTGTCGTCAAAAAGTAATTTGAGGTAAATTGATAGGTTTAAAAGGAGATTTCATTTTTGACTCCTGGCAATTTTCTTTGCAAATTTGAGCTGGTCAGGCCACAAATTTCCGATCCTCCATTGATGAATTTGACTTCATAAATGGGTGGTGCGAGGGTAAGTCACGTTGTTGCCTTTCTGTGTTTTTTCTTGTTCCATCATCTTCCCTGTTCTTTGTTGGCATCAAGTCTTTCAGGTATCCTTTCTTTAGCAGGTAAGCCACTTGTCTCCGTAATCCCAGGCATTCTTCTGTTGTGTGCCCTATGTCCATGTGAAATTCGCACCACCTGGTGGTGTCCTTCCTTGAATTGGGGTTGTCTGACTTCTTTGGCCACTTGACAATGTCTCCCATATGGTCAAGTCTCTTGATCAGTCCTGCAATGTCAACAGAGAAGTTATATTCTGTACGGAGGATAAGTATAGGAGTTACCTCGTTGTTCATGTGTATAGTTGACTTCTGATCTGTCAGGTCTCGTGTAGGGAGATGGCCTGGAACTGCTTCCTCTGTGGTTAGAGCTTTTTCTGTTGGTTTTGTCATATCCTGAGTTGTTGTCAGCATTATCTGCCTTGTAGCCTTTGTCTTCTTCCAGCCTGATATAGCCTATGGCTAATGCTTGGACATCTTCAAAGGTATGACAGGGCTTCATGGTCATTGCATCGTAGAAGTCACTGTCCAGGGGTAGCCCTTGCCTGAAAGCTTCAACGGCTGTTCCAACATCACATCTGGGGATTGAAACCTTTTCTTTGTTGAATCTTGTCATGTAGGATCTGATGGATTCTCCAGGCTTTTGTTTAACCCTGTACAGGTCACTGGATCTCTTTTCTAGGTCCCTGCTGCTGGCAAACTGATGATTGAAAGAGTTAACCAGGTCAGCAAAGGACTTGATGCTTCCATTTGGCAGGTTTATGTACCATTGCAGGGCAGGTCCGTTCAGAGTTGTTCTAAATCCCTTACACATGCAGACTTGACGTAGTTCACTGGGAATTGATGCTGCCAGCATCCTTTGCTTGTAATAGGCAACATGGTTTTGTGGATCTGTGGTTCCATCATAGATTCTCATTGAGGGAATCACAAATTTCTTTGCGCAGTCTATTTTTGCTATTTCATCCACAAAGGGTGAATCAGCATAGCTCTCTGGATTTGCTTCTTCAATTGGGGTAGGAACTCCTGGAATCTTTTCAAATCTCTCATGAAGTTTTTGGATTTCCTGGAGCATAGCCATCATAATGGCCGTGTTAGTCTGATCTGATGAGGTCTCTTCATTTTGGAGTTCTCCTGAGTCCGTTCCTTCTCCTGCTTTGGACTTTGATGGAGTAGGAGTACCAATATTGGAGAAATCAATGTTCCTTATGATTGAGGAGAATGGTGTGCCAGGCTGGACTTTCAACTTTGATCCTGAAACTTTTTCTCCCAGTGTATTTTTAGGCCGGATTACGATTCTTTCAATTTTGCCACTACGCTTCACTGGATCATTTTTTGTTTCGATTGTTCCATCTCCAACAATCGTTGTTTGGCAAACTAATTGTTGCTCAACGCTATCTCCTGCCATCTTTTCTTAGTTTTTTGTGGTATTTGGTTATGGGCTTTGATTATTTTTGAGTTAGATGCCCCACGGTGGCGCCAATTGTTTTGGCGGGCTTTTTACTTGATCTAGATTGTCCCGCGAGGATTTATATGTAGGGTGATCTAACTCAAACAACTCGCCTGATTGGTATAGTTAAGTGCAAAATGAACTAATAAACAATGACACAAAGATTTTTATACGTGGAAAAACCCTGGGAATAAGGGAAAAAACCACGGGCACCAAGCCAGGAGTGATTGTTACTATGGTTTTAGATAGCCCGACAGTATTGTTATATCGGGCGTGATGAGGCGAATATATAGCTTAAGAATACAAAAATATAAGTAAAAGTGAGGGTATATCTGATGTCCTTTCTAATCTTCTCTTCTTTCCTATTTATAGCTGATCTCTCCCTCCTCCTTATGCCGTTTAGGGTTTCCTGGTAAATAGGGAATGTGCCCTATTTACCCGGAGGTGGTTGCCTCTTTATTAGCCGTTGTTTTGACTGCTTCCTATATCATAGCTTTCTGGAATTGGTCTTCCTTTTTTGTAGGGAACATATATCAACTGCCTATTTGTCGCATGCAGTGGCCTGGTGCTTTTCCTTTTTAGGGCTGCTGGGTTATGTTTCGCTGTCTTTCATCAACTCCTGCTTGGTGCCTATCCGTGTTGAATCAATGCCTGGTTTCAGATGTCTTTTGCCTGGAAGTTGTCCTTGGCTGTTGCCTGGCCTATATCAGGTCAGGCAGGATAATTTAGGGCCCAACATTCGCCAAAGGTTGGCGTACAGGCCGATCATGCTAAGCATATTTATTTCTTATTTGTCTTTGATAAAACCGATAAACGATGAATGATCATCAAAATAACGAATCATTTGTGCCTTGCAGGAGATCGAGGTGGCGGGCGTCGAGCCCCCAGCTTTTCCAGAGACACTGGAGTACACCGGTTCGGCGGGCATGACGACGATCTCGGAGATCCGCAACTTCGGTGAGGCGGTGACCGACGTTGGCTTGGACGAGTGGCAGCACATCATGAGGAGGGTAAGCCCCCAACTTTGGCTGTTTTTTTGTTCTTTTATGCTTTATTACATATGAATGCATTTGCTTGAACTTTCTTTGTATCTGAATGAAGGTGGCGCCGTCCAGACACGTGGAGCTGCGGAGGATGGCCAACCGGCTGCGAGCTACAGCCATCGAAGCCCTCGTTGGTGGCTCTGGGAGGCAGGTATGAAGCTTCCCTACCCGTTTCTCATTTATTATCTTTCAATCTTGTAAAGCAAAGTAGAATAAAACATTGCTCTATTTCTTCTGTGTAGAGGGAGCGTGGCTTGGAGCACGAGCTAACATAGTCCCAGGAGGAGAAGACCCGCTTGTTGAGAGAGTTCGAGGCCAGAGACGCTGAGATCGCCGCCCTTGAGGCGGCAGTAGCTGAGCTGATGGGTCGTCGAGACTAGTTTACCGGCTCTTTGTTCGTTGTATATTTGTACATTTTCTCTTTTGATGTTACTTTGGGCAGGATCTCGTCCATTGATGTACATTTGGTCTTTTTGGTTGTATATATGATGGCCCGTGTGCCTTTGCTGCTGGGTGTTTGCTGTATCTGCAGGTTAGCTTAGAAAACAGGTTTGGCATGCGACGGTTTACGCCGTCATGCTGCCGAAATTCACGTAGAAAAATCACATAGCAAAGCATATAATAAAAGTAATTAAATTAAATAAATGGCCTAAACAAGCGCGAAAATGAAAAAAGTGCCTGAAAATGGTCAAAAATTTAAAAAAGTGACGCGACGCGACGCGACCGGACGGTAGGGAGGGCTACCCCCTAAAAAAAAAGAAATTAAAAGAATTGTCCAAGTGTATTAGAAATATTTTAAAAAGAGGGAGTGAAATGATTCCCCGAAAAGAAAAAGAAAATAAAAATGGGTAAGTGTGCGTATATGGCGAAAATGTTGATTTTGCCTCGAAAAGCGAACCCGTAGCGATTAGGAAAAACAAATTTTGCAATTACACGAAATTACCAAATTAAATCCTTATGGGAATAAGAAATTTTAACTAAAATGGAATTAGGAAAGATCCACGGCCGTCAAAACGAGGAAAGGGACTTGCGGAAGAGGCGTAGCAGGAGCTGCGATCCTTCGAAAAGGCGTAGCAACTGCTGTGTCATTTCCCCAGCTTGTCTGTCTTCTGCTGAAATTAGGAAACAGCGAACAGTATAAATAAAGACCTCAATTGAGCTTCTATTCTCACAATTCTTTCTTTCTCGACTTCGTCTATTACATAAAATCTCTTATAAACTTCTCCAAATTTTCCAACAAGACATGGATGCCTTTGAAAATCGCATTAAGGAGTGGACGAATGAATTCACAAATATGGAGAAACACGACATGGGTGCTTTCAATTTTGGATCAATCATAAGTTTGAAGCTAGTGAAGGTCGCGAGGCCCTTTTTGGATGCATGTTTTGAATATTGGGACCCTAATTTCCATGTATTTGCCTTTCCGGGAGTCAAAATTTGTCCTTTTCCTGAAGAAATTGCTGCAGTTGGAGGATGAGACGCAGAAGGTATTCTGGTTATACCTCCTAGCTCTCAAGGATATAAAAAAAATCTAGGGACTTGCTTGGGTTGACCAAGGCTGAGGTAGACCGTCTCGTGACCTCGAAAGGAGTCCGTATGTTTGATTTTGTTGATCGATTTATAAATAGGGAGGACCCTACTATCTCCTATGTGGCGAGGCGCCGAGCTTATGGATTCTTCCTTCTTCATTGTTACATCCTTCGAGGGCATGTGGACCAAGAGATGAGGGGTCACCCTCGATTTCTGGGCATAATGGTGCAAATGGAACTGCGCAGGAGCCCAGCATGCTTGAATCTAGGGGAGACCATCCTAGGATTGGACAATAGGAAGGCGAACCGCGAGCTGCCCTATCTTGGGAGTCCTATTATTTTACAGGTAAGGACCCGTTTTTGTCCTATTTGGCCGTTTTTACTATTTCGTCTCGGTTTTTTTTTTGGATTTGGCCGAATATAGGACTGCCACTCGTCTTCTATTCTTTGCAGATTTGGCTGATGGAGAGACTGCGGCTGATCGATCCCCCAGTTGATGTGGTAGGATACCGCTCCCGATCTATTGCAATGAGGACGAGGCTGTACATGGTGGATTTCACTAGAGTATGCGATTAATGGAAAAAGAAACTAAAGAGTGAAGGTGGGCCCTTGATCATGTGGATAGTGCCATGTGAAAGTGTTAGTGTGCCCATATGTCCGGAATATTGTATAACCAATTAATTCTATGTGGCTACAATATTGTGCTAGGAGCCGCTTGTAGTCCGAGTCCTAAATGAGTTAGAATTCGGGTAGTATTAATTGGTCCTACAGGGTCACACACTAGATGAGTTTTGGGCAATTATAATTATTATAGATTAATTATTATAAAGGTAATAAGAATAATAAAAGATTATTCTATTAGACTTTCCTAAACCTAGATAGTCTAGGATTCTCCTTGAACTCCCTATATATAGAGATATAAGGGGAGATGTTTATATATTAGTTTCTTAAAAAGACAAAAATATAAAGGGAGAAAGAGGGAAGAAAATTGCCCTTAAATTTGTACTAGCATACATGCTCATATTGTGTGGATACCGTTGATACCCGTTGTGAGGTGTCAAAAATAAGATTTATAATTTACAACTACAACTATAGCTAGCGGCAGTCGGGTCGAACCACAGAGAGGCAGATGTAAATTCTAGTTGTTTAAATTCAGTCTAAGGTAACAATAAGGTGGGGGGTTGGTTGGATTGATTTGGTCTATAGCTAAGAATAAATAAAGACAATAGACTAAAAAGACGGATTAAACAGATAAAGGAGGGGCACTAGGATGGTCGGTTCATTACAGCTTCGGCGGCAGCATACTAAACAGGTCTAAATCGAACACAAGTGAGGCGGGAAACAAGAGGTCCTCTCGGTCCACTCTTAACAAATAACATCTTTCGATCTCGCTATAGGCCCCTAATATCACTAATACTGACTCTCGTCCTGAAAAGTGACTAACGGTCTAAACTATACCTATCTTTCGATCTCAGCACAGTTTAGTCATCTTAATTGGTGATCAAACAACTTTCCCTATCTTTCGACCTAATGGGTCAGTCATAAATTAAGCATCTAACTGGTCGCATGCATTCGATTCGTTAAATACAACATTAAAATCAATTAAAACGAAGGGTAACCTCACGTGGTCAGTCGATCGACCAGGTGTGGCAGTCGATCGACTGACACGCGAATTCAGTCCAATTTAATACTACGCCGCCTACGCCATAATTCGCCTACATCCTAGCACAATTGATTTAGCTACTCATGCTGAAAGTGATAACAACAATAATACTAGGGCATAAAATTACTGAATTCATGATTAATGCGGTAAGATAAACAAATAACATAAAACGATAAATTGGCTTTAGGGATACTAGCTAGCAATTCTATATCTATGAACAATAATAAAGCAATAAATTGGAATAAGAACAGAATAGTACCAAACGAAATTGCAGAAGAAAGATCCGAAAACCGATTTTGTATAGAACAAAATTAAGAACCTTAAACTACTGATTATTGAACTAGTAAAACTGAATGATAAAAACTTCGATGTAAACTGAATGAATAACTTGATGTTCTAGGTTACGTTATATAGCAACTAACGTAACTTTATTTCCTAAACCTAACATAACTTTGGGCTTCAAGATTCACGGTCTTTTAATTCTCGTCTGGAATAGCAATTTGGTCGATCGATCGCTATGATCGTCGATCGATCAATAGCAATGAACAGTAGCTTCGGAACCCGATGGTTGGTCGATCGATGATGGCGTGGTCGATCGACTGCTTGAGCTGCTACATGACTTCTATAAACTCGTGGACTTGTCTTTTGGGCCTTGAATTGCGCACCAAGCTCGTTCCTCGGGTGAATACTTCACGTCATATGCAATGCAGGATACTCGGGGACGGATTTAGCTCGATTTCCGCTGGATTCTTCACATTTCTGCAATAATGTACAAAAATACGGAAGTAGACGGAAATAGGGAGAAATGTAGCATAAACTACATGAATGAGCTCTGAAATGCGTGTAAAATGGGATGTAAAACATCATATAAAGGACACGCATCAAACTTCCCCAAACCAAACCCTTGCTTGTCCCCAAGCAAGTACTAGACTCGATCTAATGACCTAATGGAACGAGGTCAATCTCAGAGCGAAATGCAACATGTAAAGCCTAAACCAATTTAATGCACAACCAACAATCAATTAGCAAATGAATCATGCAAACGAGTTATGGAGCCGTTAAAACTATCAACCGTCAATCAGAGAGACTTATCAAATTGGACTCTCACGGGTCGCTCATACCACTCAATAAACACAGGTGAGTATATGTAAGATAGAAAGAAGTAAATGTAATGACGCTCACCTAACTACGACCTATAAGAACATGCATGCAGTCTAATATGAAAGTAATCTCTATGACGGTACATACGCATTCCAACCAACAAAAGACCATGACACATGCCGAGGTATATATGTGGATATGTGAGGTATGGGTAAGAACAGGCAAAATATTTATGGGAAAGTGGAGGTACAGGTGATCAAGCTAGTACCAAAACGGAACCATATGGTAACATCCAACTTCTTGCTCAAAAACAAATGGAACGGTGCTATAGCAAGCACAAATCTCACAGTCTCCAGGTATAAAAGTAATCAACTAACTCCCCATAAAATATGAATAATACATGGGGGCAAAAATCACCAAAAGATAAAGGTTTGAATTATCCGAATTGATTCTTTATCTTTTTTTTCTCTTTTTCTCGAACCTCAGTCGATCGACCAAAAGGGGCAGTCGATCGACTGCACGAACAGTACAGAACTCTTTTTTTTTCTCTTCGAATCATTTTTTTCATTTTTTTTCTTTTCTTTTTTCTTTCTTCTTTCCCTCCTTTATTTCATCTTCCCAATAACGTCTCAACAGAGCATATGCCACCAAAAATGAGTAACAACCCCAAGAACACAGACTACTAGCTTGACAAAGGACAGGCTAAATGTAGGATGTAGTAAATGGGACAAAAAGGGATATTTTTGGCAGTGTGGAGTTAATGGGTAAAACGAATAAGGAGAAACCTCTACCACATGTGTCAACTAACCACAGACCGAATGCGTACAGGTATTAAGCAGATTAAGTTCATATTTATGCACATTTATGTGACATGCCTCATAAGGAGTACTACTCACATTCCTAAATAAACCGGTCATAGATGTCACCAGTTATAGGCTCTAAATCTCAGAAATATGATGTAGTTTGCCAATTTTCTAAGTCAAGTTTCAAGTTCAGCAAGGAAATCAACGAAAACTCGTAGACTATGCATATATGATTCTACTAATAACATGTCAATCTAGCAAGGCTTAGGCAAAACAGGTGCAAAATGCAATATCATCCTTGAAATACTACCGTTCCGACTCGACCTATATGCTAAAATAAACGTGCATTTTTTTTGAAAATTTTCAATTTTTTTTTTTGAATTTTTTTGAATATAAGAATGAAATAGACAATGCAAAACAGAATGTAAACGTGAATGCAAGCAAATGATATGCGACGCAAAACCCTTCCCCAAACCAAATCGCACAATGTCCCCATTGTGCAAAATCATGTAGTGAAGAAAAGAGAAATGGGAATTTGCGGGAAAATGAAATAAATAAGACATGAAGTGAAAATCGGGAACTTACAAGACTTTAAGCGCAGCAATGGAAACCTCCCCAAACCAGCGTAAGCTAGGAGGTTTCAGTAGCCAGCAGTGCTACTAAAAGGTACCTGAAAGACAAGTAAAACCCACGCATAAAATCGAGAAGACAATTTTGAAGCGGGAAAATTGTGCACAATTGAGAAAATAGAAGAAATAAATAATTTGTCGGAAAGAAAAGTGGAGTAGAAAACTCCCTTAAGTCCTCATATCGACCAAACACAGCAGGGGAGAGGTCGTGAATAGGTATCAAGACGTCCTTGGTCGATCGACCAAGGATGGCGATCGATCGACCAATGTGGCGAGAACGATGGCGCTGGAAAGTGCAACTCAGTCGATCGACCAATGTAGCCAGTCGATCGACTGAAAGTACTGCTGTACTCTTTATTTCTTCGTATTTGCTCAATAACTTGAGCTAATGAGATCTAAAAACCTGCAAGTGCACAATAATACGCGCCCAAAATTGCGCAAAACCCAAAATAAAGTCTCAAACGTATGAAATCCTAAGCAAGCAAAATAAAATGCGAAGTTTTCGCGCACACAAAAGCAATAAAAAGTGTCTAACAAAAGCAAATAAAATGAAGTTTATAAAGAGCTCGATCAACTAATAGTTGATCAAGAATGACCACGGTATGGCCCACTTCGTCGGCTTCTGGCTACAAGAGGTAGCCTCAACGGTGCTTATTTGAGCAGCTGCACCCTTCTTAGCTTCCACGTCCGTATGGCTCATCGGGTCAACATTATCATCATCTCCCCAGTCAAGGATCTCTTCGGGCTTATCAGAATCCAAATCAGACTCTCTGGCTTTGACCGGCTCGTCATCAACTACCTCATCAATTCCATAGCTCAGGCAACCAAGACCCCCTCTTTGAATGATCGGCTTCTTTACAAAGTGGAGCAACTTGCAGACTTCCTTCCCAAACCAGCTCTGCAACATCTAAAACAACGATTCTTCCTCCTTTTTGCTCCCGGTGCAGGGCGGAGGGGTTAACACGAAATAGTAATAGAGACAGGCAATTCGGGAAGCACAAAGTACGATTTCTTTTCAGAAACCGTATTACAAGTCACAAGCCACATGGGGTCCTTTTTCTTAGCCGGTTGGGCAAAGACAATAGAATGCTTTCCTACTTTGAAAGTCAAGGTTCCTAGACAGAGCATCTATGATCGCACCAAAGAAGGTGTGCGAGAAATGGCCTACCCAAAATAATGGGTATATGAGCATCCTCGGGCATGTCAAGTACAACAAAGTCGACGGGGAAGAAGAACTTCCCTATTTGGACAGGATGTCCTCTAAGACTCTATTGGCTGGACCGGATCGGTCGACCATCATCTTGTCATATCATTCTGTATCGCAAACCTAGTCAATTTGAGCTTCCTAGCTAGACTCAAAGGCATGACGCTTATACTAGCTCCTAAGTCACATAATGCCTTCTCAATAGAGAAGGTACCTATATTGCAAGGAACAAAAAAACTACCCGGGTCCTCTAGCTTATGGAGTGCAGTGTGAGACAAGTAAGAGCATGACTCTTTATTTAATGCGACAGTATGAACATGTTCAAGTGACTTTTTCTTAGACAAGAGTTATTTCATGAATTTAGTGTAGGCAGGCACTTGATTGACCAACTCAAGGAAGGGTACTTGTACATTCAAGCTACGAATAACTTTTTCAAACTTACTGAAAGATACCTATTCCTTTGTTGGCACTAGTCTCTCCGGATATGGGGCTGTAAGAAGTACCTTAGCCCTCTCCTCTAAGTTGCGCATGTCAGGCATCCGTGGACTTAGGCTGAAGTCCACCGCTTTCTCCTTGTTGAAGCTCGAACCCTCCTCGGACCGTCTCAAATGTGAGCCATTAACCGTCATCGGATCGAACTTCGAATTGGGACGGACCCATCAAAGCACTCGGGTCGACCCTAACACTTTCGGAGTTGTCGTGCCCCAAAACAAATGGTCCCTTAAGTTATCGGGCATCGGAGGACGAACAATCTCGCTTTGATAATCTTGGTCGATCGACCACTATCCTCGATCGATCGACCAAGGTGTACGATTCGAGAAGCTGCTGTGTAACCCGCATATCGATCGATCGATCGGGTGTATCGATCGATCGACCGATATACCTGGTAGACGCCTTTTTCTTTGAATTATTCGTTGCAGCTTTCTTTTGACTCGGATCTGCCTCATTCTTTTCAACAGCGTCCTCGACCATGGCAGGCCCCTCCAGGGTGGACCCACTCCTCAATGTGATGGCGTTCAAGGTCTCCTTTTGGTCGGTTTGAGTCGGTAAGTGTCCCGGAGCTCGAGTGGTACTCTTACTAGCCAATTGAGCAATTTGGCTCTCTAGTAGCTTCATCCCGGCCTCTCTTGCGTGGGACTCCTTCATCAACAAGTTCTTAAACTCAAGAAAAATCGAAACTATGGGATTGTTGTTCTTCTTTGCGGCACATAAGGAGGTTTTTGATATTGTTGTTGCTTTTGATGAGGGGGCACATAGGGTTCTTCTGCGGGAGGTGGAGTCGGATTTAGGACATTCTGGCTACTCCACCTCGGGTTGGGATGAACATTAGGCTCATAGTAGGTGTTTGTCTCGCCTATAATGTTGAAAGGCGACCTGAGACTCAAAGGGACTAGGACAATTCTTGAAACGTGTCCCTCGGCTCCACACCTTTCACGCACGAAAGGACCGTCCGACACAACATTTACTTGGTAAATACCCCCCTTTGAAGCTCCTCCTAATTCATATTTGTCAAATCTCGCAGTGAGGGCTTCAAGTGCGGAACAGAGGAAGATTCAAGACTCTCCTCTGGTTCCCTCCCTGAATTCCCATACTCGGCCTTGTGGGTGGCTAGATCGTCGATGATCTTCCACCCCTTGGTCTCTCCCAAGTTCTCAAGAAATCGGCCATTGGCTGCTGACATCCAAAATACCCCTCCGATCGTCATACGACCCATTATAGAAATGATTGCACAAGCTCCATTTTTCGAAACCATGGTGCGGTATGGTTCGCACCAGCTTCTTAAATCGGACCCATGCCTCGTGGAAGTTCTCATCCGGCCCTTGTTTGAAACTCGTGATTTGAGCTCTAATAGCAATCGTCTTTGAAGCAGAAAAGTACTTCTTGTAGAATGCCAATGCCAAGGAATTCCAGTCGGTGATCCCATGAGCGGCTCGATCCGATCTCTATACCACTCCTTGCAAAGATCACGAAGGGAGAAGATTAACATGGTCTCCTTGATCTGGTCTTGGGTCACGCCGGCTGGTGGGGGTATGGAACAACAATAGTCAATAAACGTCTCCATATGCTTAGTCCGCATCTTCACTTGCGGCTCCCGAATCGGTTTCTCTCAACCATATTAATGTATGAAGGCTTTGGTTCGAACTTCCTGGCATCTCCTGGTAATTCGAACCCTTTATATAAGTTTGCAGCTGTCGGCTCAGAATGACTAGCTATACTCGCTTCCTCAGCCATGACCGGAATTTCGGAGAAGTAAATCGTCTCGGTGAAGAGGTGGAAACGGGTGAAGAATGTGGGTCTTCCTCGAACAGCTCGTTCTCGTGATAGCTTGATGTTGGGGCTGGTGTCCTTTACAGTTAGTGCAAGGACTTATAAATCTCTAAAAGGATCAAAGGGTATACTTTTGTATTATAATCAGTTGGTCCACGTTTATCAATAACGGTTGGCTTGCTAGATAAGTTTGACGTTATTGTCATTCTGATGGCGGTGATCAACGGTCCCTAAAAGTCACACCTATAGGATACGTTTGAGAGATGTGACGGTATGAAAATACAGTCATGTTGATGCCAAAAATTGACTAAGCAGTTAGTCCGAGTTATTTGACTAGTAATTAGTCAAAATGCGATGTTGAGATATTTTATTTAATACGGATTAAATAAAATGGGCTAAGGCGAATTAAACAGTTAATTCGTAAATTAAATATAAACGATTATATTTAATTGATGTATATTGAATTAATTATACAATATTGTCTTTGTCGGACATGTATTAATATTTCAACTTATCCGAGTTATTAGTTGATGTTTTAATAACCGATAACCGATGACGATTTATAATAAAACCGCGTCATATACATTTAGCATTTTTCGAGCCGGACCACGAGTTAAAATTAAGAGGAAGTGGAAGCCCACTTCCCCATGAGTCCTCACGGTTGGCCGAACCACAAAAGGGGAGCCTTCTCTCCTTTTGTAACCTAATTGATTTGCAAAACAAAATTAGGGTTTTGAGAAACATTTTCTCTCAAAATTCAGATCTCACATCTAAGAAAAACTCACACAAATTCTCTCAATATTGCAAGGCAATTAGAGAATACACTTCTAGCACAAGGGCATAATCTCAGACGGTCTTGGGTGTATCGATTAGGAGGAAATCTCTGTTGATTTCTGATCTTAGGCCAAATTCTCAAGGACCCGAGGTTGTTTCTTTATTCCTTATCGTTTCTATTGTTATTTCGTTTATGACAATAATTTGCATATCAAATTTTACGTTATAGTCCTACAATTAAAGGGTTTTATACGGATATTTCCCTTCACTTGACAGAGTACTCAGCTCTTCCTCTGTCGGTAATACCCTTTGTGATCGTCTCAACTCGCGCAAAGATTTCTCTATCTCAGGATCGAATGGTACTAGTTCACCACCCTGTGACCTGCGCATAAGAAGAAACTACAAAAAGAATATAAGAAAAGTTTAAGGAATAGAAGTCCCTTAAACTAAGAAAGACTAAAAGTAAAACAACTAAAAATTAGAACTATTGCCTCCCCGGCAACGGCGCCAAAATTTGATACCCGTCGTGAGGTGTCAAAAATAAGATTTATAATTCCCAACTACAACTATAGCTAGCGGCAGTCGGGTCGAACCACAGAGAGGCAGATGTAAATTCTAGTTGTTTAAATTCAGTCTAAGGTAACAATAAGGTGGGGGGTTGGTTGGATTGATTTGGTCTATAGCTAAGAATAAATAAAGACAATAGACTAAAAAGACGGATTAAACAGATAAAGGAGGGCCACTAGGATGGTCGGTTCATTACAGCTTCGACGGCAGCATACTAAACAGGTCTAAATCGAACACAAGTGAGGCGGGAAACAAGAGGTCCTCTCGGTCCACTCTTAACAAATAGCATCTTCCGATCTCGCTATAGGCCCCTAATATCACTAATACTGACTCTCGTCCTGAAAAGTGACTAACGGTCTAAACTATACCTATCTTTCGATCTCAGCACAGTTTAGTCATCTTAATTGGTGATCAAACAACTTTCCCTATCTTTCGACCTAATGGGTCAGTCATAAATTAAGCATCTAACTGGTCGCATGCATTCGATTCATTAAATACAACATTAAAATCAATTAAAACGAAGGGTAACCTCACGTGGTCAGTCGATCGACCAGGTATGGCGATCGATCGATGACACGCGAATTCGATCAATTTAATACTACGCCGCCTACGCCATAATTCGCCTACATCCTAGCACAATTGATTTAGCTACTCATGCTGAAAGTGATAACGACAATAATACTAGGGCATAAAATTACTGAATTCATGATTAATGCGGTAAGATAAACAAATAACATAAAACGATAAATTGGCTTTAGGGATACTAGCTAGCAATTCTATATCTATGAACAATAATAAAGCAATAAATTGGAATAAGAACAGAATAGTACCGAACGAAATTGCAGAAGAAAGATCCGAAAACCGATTTTGTATAGAACAAAATTAAGAACCC
Source organism: Silene latifolia (assembly GCF_048544455.1). Taxonomy (NCBI): domain Eukaryota; kingdom Viridiplantae; phylum Streptophyta; class Magnoliopsida; order Caryophyllales; family Caryophyllaceae; genus Silene; species Silene latifolia. The sequence goes on along the minus strand of NC_133537.1, from coordinate 25,650,821 downwards.
TAAACTACTGATTATTGAACTAGTAAAACTGAATGATAAAAACTTCGATGTAAACTGAATGAATAACTTGATGTTCTAGGTTACGTTATATAGCAACTAACGTAACTTTATTTCCTAAACCTAACATAACTTTGGGCTTCAAGATTCACGGTCTTTTAATTCTCGTGCCTGGAATAGCAATTTGGTCGATCGATCGCTAGGACTGGTCGATCGATCAATAGCAATGAACAAGAGCTTCGGAACCGATGGTTGGTCGATCGACGATGGCGTTGGTCGATCGATCGCTGAGCTTCTACTTGACTTCTATAAACTCGTGGACTTGTCTTTTGGGCCTTGAATTGCTCACCAAGCTCGTTCCTCGGGTGAATACTTCACGTCATATGCAATGCAGGATACTCGGGGACGGATTTAGCTCGATTTCCGCTGGATTCTTCACATTTCTGCAATAATGTACAAAAATACGGAAGTAGACGGAAATAGGGAGAAATGTAGCATAAACTACATGAATGAGCTCTGAAATGCGTGTAAAATGGGATGTAAAACATCATATAAAGGACACGCATCAACCGTTAGAGGAGCAACACTTGGGGCGTTATCGTGAGACGGTCTCACAAATTATATTACTATTCAAGGAGCCGCAATTTGGGTTTTATTATACTTCTTATTATTAGCATATTATTGAAATTCTTCCGCATCCAAGTAAGTTTGCTAATCACCCCTTTTATTTAATCTGAATACTTAACATGCATGAGGTCTTGAGAATACTGTAATTCAAATCTGTTGAAAATCGTTACAGAACCCGTCAGTGGTATCAGAACGAACATGTATTGTTAAGTATTAGATTAAAAGGTCGCTCCTTAAGATATAATTGTTGTATCCATGTGTTTGTTCCATGATTGAAGAATTGGAGCTTTGAAATTGAATTTGTTCAATTAATGCAATTATTGTATGCTGTTAAACATTAAATTCAGGCTTGTATCGTAATATTTGATATTATGATGTTGTCCTTTAATTCGATTAAAAGAACTCTAATTTAATTGATTTTAACAAAGCCTTAATTTGTTGTTAGATGCCAATTTTAAGAGTGTTTTAAAATTTTCAATTTGATTGGATCTAATTAGAGTGTCGGATTGTGATGTTACAATAGTGTTTTTCGAGTGTAAGCGGCATTCTAAATAGGACTGGAAAACAGGGTCGGCGTTTTTAAGCCATATTCTGACGTCTTGATTGACTTTCAGGTCAATTTTGATTAAAAATTATGATTTTGATTTTTCATAATTTGGTTTTGGGTTTTAATCAATTTGATTGATTGATTGTTACAATGTTATATTGATTTATGTTTATATCTTATGATACGTATCATCTACCCATGTTATATGTTTTTACATAAAATGTTTAAAAACAAACAATTATGAATTGTAGACGATTATGAATCGTTTTTGGGTTCTTAACTTGACTTGTTCTAATTTACAAATGTTTGTATATTACTTTTTACATATGATGTTTAAATATTAATTGAAGCCTGATGTGTTGATTAGAACGGCTAGGTTCCCTTATACCCATTTCCTAAGAGAACTAGCGCCATGTTTAAGACTCGTGTCATGTATGACTCGATATTCCCTCAATTAAAATATTAAGTAATGCCTTTCCAAATTAATGACTATAAAATACTTATATCGTTGGAAGTATTGTCTGTTAAAGTAGAGTAATCCTTCTATATAAGTTGAACATGTGGGTAACAGTTACCCACACGTGAGATTTGGTTCACTTAACAAGATCATCAAAACAGTTTTGGACTTTGGGGCAAATAGTCAAGTCATATAAAATGTTACCTGACGACTAGGAGTCCCATTTGGTGCGATTGACATATGATGTCTACCTTGATATGTGTAATTTGAGCGATGAGTTAAAGCTCACTCAAGTTATATATGATTGGGGATTCTAGGATATTATGCACATATGAGAGTTGTGTGTGTAGTAAATCTTAAAATTGTTTAAGAATGTTGTACAAATTGTGTGTCTTAAATTGGTTAAGATAATAACAATGTATTAATATATCGATTTAGTTTTGCATATGTTGATAGTTGTAATTTATCATTGTTGTCATGTTTTTCCAGTGAGCTTGAATCGTTCAAATTCATAGATTGGTTTCTTTGAGAATTGTTCTCAATTAGGCAAAGTGAATTTTGTCTTCAAAAGAAATTTTACCAAACCATACTTAATGCTAATGTATAGTTTAGACTATATACCGAAAGTCATAAAGATGACTATTCGTACCATATGTGTCAATTGTTTAAAATAATGGAATTGTTCTCGCTTAGTGAGAAAAAATGTGGAATGATCCATTAGTCCACTTGTCATTGTTATGACATAATTATATTGATGATTTGGATTAATTGGATATCCTTCTCATCAAAGGTTGATGATTGAAATTGTTTCAGTTCTACCTTAAGTTATATTCAATTCATTGTGAATGATGCATGTAACTTAAGCGAATTTTTCACTTAGTGACAATTGAGTTTCATATCAAGAGAATCAAAAACTAATGTTATTTGAGTTCATCAGTAAAGAGACTTTGAGATATGAGTTTAGACACTGGTAATGGTGGAATGGACAATCGTTGTCAAGTCCAACCTGAAGATCAATGTCTAAACATGTATGGAAATCATATAGTGATTAACGTCATTATTATAATGACAGATAGCATTGAAAAGATAGCTTTTAGAAATGTCTTGAAGATCTGCGAAAGCTATTGAAGTATGACTTCTAAATGAAGTATGTAGGTTATAGAAGTAAAAGTTACTACGAATATTCTACTATAAGGTATAAGATACCAAAGATGGTATTTACATTATGAATGTAATGCCATGTGGAGTAGGATAATGGTAAAGAATGAAATAGATCTACGTATATAATGAGGAAATGTATTATGCGTAGAAGTTATTCATTTGAATGTTGTATTGTTCAAAACTAGATTTATTTGAATAATAGTTATTCTTACATTTGTCGTTAGAAAAATGTTAATTCTTTCATGTTTGGACATAAATTGAATTAATATTTTATAAAGAACAATTATTGTTCTCTTTCTTGTTAAGACAATTTTAGTTTTGTTCAATCGCATCTATGACATGAAATACAAAAAGGGTTAAAGTCTTATGACTCGAGTTTCACGCGCTTACAACATTGTCTTATGAGCCAAGAAACAAGAAACATTCAAAGAAGTTCCATGATGATGGAACTCTAACCCTTGTTGATTTGGATCAACTAAGGCAAGTGGATTTTGTTTAAATGGTGGAAAAACTGTAACGTGCCTCTAACTTGTTAAGAGGGCAACCGACTAGTTTGGTCATACATATTCAGATATGTGTGGATTAATTAAGTGATGTTGTTAAGGAATGAGATTCTAATACTTCATCATAATTACTATTTTCAGTAATTATGCATATGTTCATACGATGAACATTAGTCTGACCTTTTAAAAGGTTTACTTGAAATAGACTCGGACTGAAGTAAAGGTCAACTTAGGAAGACAATCAGTATTGCTCGATTTGATCGATATGGGAAACTTGAACCAAATGTTTATGATCAGCATAATAGTAATTAAATTGTTTCACTACTAGTCTTAAGAAGACAACCTAGTTTCATAGTAAGAATATTAGAGAAAAATTGTTTTTTCTTAAAGGACATCACTAACTAAAATTGGTTTGTGGTATTTTTGGAATGTCACAAAGATATAACTATGCAGGTTCATCCCAAATGGGAAATATCATACTAATTTTATTTTGATGGTGGTCTTTTTCTAAATGATAGTGGAATGTTATGTCTTATAAGATAATAAGAGTCGTATTTTGATATGGTTCTATCTATGATGATTCATGCAGATCTCGCTATTTTATACGCTCGAAATTATCTACATACACAATTTAAATTGTTTTCATCTAAGTCAATGAATATACATTACATATAAGATATGTAAAGGAATTGTTCCTATATAGTATTTTCTTAATATTTGAGATCTTTAAAACTTTTTTTCTGAAATTTAGACTCAAATTTGACATGTACTTTGTGGGATTATCCTAAGGTAGGATATTAATTCTACGTCCCATTCAATTACAAAGAGTTTGTTACTTGAAATGATTCTCAATAGGAATGTTGTCTCTAAAGAAACAGTGGGAGTAGAATATTCTTGAAAAGATCAAGATTCATAGGAATTCTCATCAAATGTTGATGGAGATGGCTAAGATCCATGAAGAGTCATGGATGTACCATTTATGAATAAGCCCGCATAAGTTTGACTTAAAGGAAGCAATAATGAGCTCCAACTCAAAAGGTGTAAAGTGGCTAGAGGCCATGAATCCAAAATGATTTCATGTATCATTACAAAGTTTTGGACTTAGGTTGATATCCCGATGGTGCTGTGACCATATAGAGTTTGGATTCTCCTAGCACATGTCAACATACATGAAATGAGATTTGACAGGTATACGTGAATAATGTAGTTTTCCTTAATGGAAATATGCAATAAGTTGTGTCAGACACACCTTGAGATTCACGTTATCAGAGTGTGCTAGGCAAGTGAGAAAGTTTTTGAAACGAGTATCCGGAGGTTTGAATTTTCGATCTCAATAAAATGATTCAGAAGTGTGTTGACTTATTTGAGATAAGGATAATTTTATATATACACAAAAGTTATGGGAGTATAATTCGCTTTTATGGTTTGGTATGTTAATGACATACATAGTAAGGAAACGACATTTTGTTGTCTCAATGAGACTTGCAAAGATGTTGTTTATGTACTCGTATGACGAGTGGATACCAATCTACTCTTGATGACTATTATGGACAACATGAGAAATAATCATTGTAAGTTGGTTACATTGATATCAATTTCAAATAGACAAGTATGCTTCCTGATTGTAATCTGGACACATTTTGTTTAAATGAAAGTAATTGTGTGCTGAAATGGTTTCAAGTACGACACTATGACTAATTTTACAACTAAAATGAGCACTTTGTTGCTTATGAAGCATCAAATAGAACGTGTGGTTTGGAAATCAAACATATACACAACTATATACTTTGTTGCTTATGAAGAAACAAAGAGTACATTTGATTTAAGAATCAAACGTGTTCTATTGATCTTACTTTATTCATATAAGTTAAGTTAAACATATGTAAGATAGTAATTGATGCAACGGCTGCATGTCCCATACAAAACCTCTTTCGCAATTATAATATGAAAATTCTTAGCACTGCGATTTGTATAAGACGCATTAGCGAGTGGTCTTGATACTACCAAGAGGTCTTTATTTTAGTGGGAGGTTATGTTCGATATGATTGATACGTTTGTATGACATGTTCTTTTGTATGATAAAAGGTTGATTTTGCATTTAATTATCGTATAATTGAATGTTTATCCTAAAATAGTATACATTGTTTAAACAGATCACCAAGTGCGTGACTTGGTTATGGAACTCTGTTTTGTAAGATAATGTATTTATATAAGTCTCTAATCAGGGCATAGTGAAAGGGACACTTATGTCTCGTAATGATTAGTTGTGAGTTGGTTGATGACTACGTTCCGTAAGTCATGATATTGAGATATCAAACCAGGCACATGGATACATGTTTGGAAGGTGTATTAGACTGACCCGTTAAAGAACTTTGTTAAGGTTTCGCTTAGTGTCAACAAAGTTTATTTCACCGTTTGGTAGTCTTTAGACCTGAGTCTTTGACTATTTTGTACATATGAAGTGCTAGTTTTGACATCATCAAACGTCAACCGTGACTGGTGGCTATAAAGGTGATGGTTGAACTTGTCATGGAATGTGTAATAGAATGTGGTTAGACAAAATGGTATTTGCTCCTCCTTTGAGAAAGGAGTTTATCATCTCCGGTCTCCCGAAGAGTGGGAATTGTATAAGTGCATGGCCATGCCCAGACGACGTGTTGTAACAATTCAACTCAGAGATTCGAGAAAAGAGATAGAGATTTATAGGGATGACACTTTTCCTACCCTATTCTCATCTGAAGAGATAGAAGCAAAGAAATTATGGTGCCTTATAGGACATAAGTGCAAGTGGGAGACTGAAAGAGTTAGTGTGCCCATATATCCGGAATATTGTATAACCAATTAATTCTATGTGGCTACAATGTTCTGATAGGAGCCGCTTGTAGTCTGACTCCTAAATGAGTTAGAATTCAGGTAGTATTAATTGGTCCTACAGGGTCACACACTAGATGAGTTTTGGGCAATTATAATTATGATAGATTAATTATTATAAAGGTAATAAGAATAATAAAAGATTATTCTATTAGACTTTCCTAAACCTAGATAGTCTAGGATTCTCCTTGAACTCCCTATATATAGAGATATAAGGGGAGATGTTTATATATCAGTTTTTTAAAAAGACAAAAATCTAAAGGGAGAAAGAGGGAAGAAAATTGCCTTTAAATTTGTACTAGCATACATGCTCATTTTGTGTGGATACCGTTAGAGGCGCAACACTTGGGGCGTTATTGTGAGATGGTCTCACAGATTATATTATTATTCAAGGAGCTGCGATTTGGGTTTTATTATACTTCTTATTATTAGCATATTGTTGGAATTCTTCCGCATCCAAGTAATTTTGCTAATTACCCCTTTTATTTATTCTTAATACTTAACATGCATGAGGTATTGGGAATACTGTAATTCAAATCTGTTGAAAATCGTTATAGAACTCGTCACCATGGTGGCATCTCAGGTCAGTGACTGGAGTGTCATCCTTGGATCCTACGCAGTCCATTCGCGTTCCTGGCTTGGAATTCATGGTTCATACATTTTCGGAGAGATTGATGAGGGAAGTGGGCTTAAGACAGAAAATCACAAAGCTAGACACTGTCCCTCAAACTGCCTTGGCACATACTTTAGAGTCTTGTCGGGAGCGGGCAATTTGTTGGGCCCAAAGGAATATGTGGTTCATATCTGTCCCGGTTCGCTCATTATGGGTATCTGACTCATATCTGTAATGGAGGAAAGCTAGTACCCCCGAGGAGCGTGAAAAACTAAGGAAGCACGAGCCTGTAGACTGCAAAATCCGTGAAGTGGCGAAGGAGAACCAAAGGTACTTGACTGAGGAAGAAGAAGAAGCCGGATATCGGGTTGTTCGTCCGTCGAAGAAACCAAAGTATGCTCCTACTGAGAAGATGGTGGTGGACCGAACCGCGAGAACGACCTTTGGTGATTAGGTCGGAGATAACGCAAGAGCGTCCCGCTTGTGGTCGAGACAAGAAATATGACAAGGGTGACAAAGGCAAGGGGAAAATGGAAGAATATCCTTAGTCATTTTATTAATAGTATTATTTATTATTATTTGAGTTGTAATAAATAGCGGGGTTTTTAGAATCCTAGCCTAGCATTTTAATTTCAGCATTTAAATTTATATGTATTTTGCGTATTATTATTATTTATGGAACAAAGAATAAAAGATTTATTAGTTAGGAAACTTTCATAAAATTCCTTTATTTATTCTTGTCAAATTTCAAATGCAAATGCAAATGTCCTTCCATTTACATTTTAAAAATGACGGGTTGTATCCTGTGAAGGATTGCCTACGTATTCATTAGAAAAAATGAAATCAAACCCTGTGCGCAGTTCGGGAAAATTTAAAAGAATAAATATTCGAAGCAAGAGCTTGTAATGAACTTAGAAAATAAGCATGTGCTTTACTTACTCCTAAAGAAGTGCAATTTAATTTATTTGATGATATGAGGATGTCAAAATGTCAAAACGCAAGAGCGAAATATCATGAGCTTTTAGTGGGCCAGGGGCCGGTTTTATTTCGTGTCGCACGAGCGGCACGTGGGTTACGCGAGGCGCGTTTTATCCTATTTCTAAAGGTAGTACCATTTCAATTGGTCTAGGTTGGTAGGGCTAGAAAACTCATTCCCGTCTAGGTCTGTGATCTTAACCGTACCTCCTGAAAGTATGGACTTGACCAAAAATGCTCCAGCCCAATTAGGCTTAAATTTTCCTCGTGGATCGACAGGTAGGAGAGCTCTGACTGACTTGAGTACTAAATCTCCTTCTTTGATATTTCTGGGTTTGACCCTTTTGTTAAAGGCTCGTTTGATGCATGCTTTATATGTCTGCACATTATGTAATGCGCGTAGCCTTCGTTCGTCCAAGAGGACGAGTTCGTCATACCCGTCTTTTTTCCAATAAGCTTCTGAAATTTCACTTTTTAGTAGAATGCGTAGAGATGGGATCTCTAGCTCCACTGGTTGTACAACTTCCATGCCGTAAGCCAAATAGAAAGGAGTAGCCCCAGTGGGCATCCTAACTGATGTGTGATATCCCCATAATGCTAAGGGTATTTTGCTAGGCCAATCGCGATAATTGTCGATCATTTTCTTAAGAATTGTGACGACATTCTCGTTAGCTGCCTATACCAAGCCATTAGTTTGAGGTCTGTATGGCGAGAAATGATGATGCTTGATCTTATATTTGGCTAGCAATTGTGCAGCTTCGGCCTGGAAATGTGATCTATTGTCACTGATGATTTCATGTGGGCAACCATATCGACAGATGAGATTGGTTTGTATGAACTTTGCCACATGTTTGGCTGTAAGGCTGGTGTAAGATGCTGCTTCGACCCATTTAGTAAAATAGTCGATGGCTACTAAAATAAAATAGTGGCCTCCTGTCCCAGCTGGAGTGATCTTCCCGATGATGTCTATTCCCCAAGCAGAAAATGGCCAAGGAGATGTCATGGTATATAGCATTGAAAGAGGAACATGTTGCACATTCCCGAAGATCTGGTAGTTGTGACAATGCCTAACATATTTGATGCAATCTGACTCCATTGTCGTCCAGTAATACCCTAGACGCGTAATCTTCTTTGCCATCATAGGTCCACTCATGTGAGGACCGCATTCTCCATCATGAACTTCTTCCATTATTTTATGTGCTTGTGAACGATCAAGATAATGCAGGACGACACCAAGAGGTGTTCTTTTGTACAACTCTCCCTGCATGAGGAGGTATTGAGAGGCAAGTAGGCGTATGACGCGTTGTCCCCTCTTATCCATATCTGGTGGGTATGTACCATTGAGCTTGAAATTGAGAATAGCTTGGAACAAAGGTTCCTATGGGTTTTCTTTTTCATCCGTGAGGAAGTGTACATAGGCTAGTTCTAATCGCCGTTCAATGCACAAGGGCATTTCAACCATGTCGTCTGGCATATTAATCAAGGATGCGAATTTTACAAGAGCGTCCGCAAACTAATTTTCTTCGCGAGGCAGGTGTAGGTAAGTAACTTGATCGAAGAATTGAGCGACTTGATCTATCCTAGCCTGATAGGGTGCTAGACTTTTACTTCAGATTTTCCAGGATCCAGTGATTTGGTTGATGATTAAAGATGAGTCGCCGTGAACTCGAAGATGCTTGATGCCTAAAATCACTACTGCTTGTAGACCAATGAGGCAAGCCTCATACTCTACTGCGTTATTTGTCACCTCGAAGTCGAGCTTGACAGAAAGTGGTGTATGCTCGCCTTCAGGAGAAATGAGCAAGACTCCTATTTTGAATCCTCTCAGATTGGATGCCCCATCAAAGTACAGATCCCAAGAATCCATACTGGTTTGTAGAATATCCTTATATGGGAACGACCATGTGTCTATTGCTTGCGTATCGTTGATTGGATTGTCTGCGAGGAATTCGGCCACTGCACGACCCTTTATGACTTTCAAGGGTACGTATTTGAGGTCAAATTCTGATAGCATTAAGGTCCATTTTGCTAAGCGTCCATTGAGAATGGGTTTCTCGAAGAGGTATTTGACGGGATCCATTTTAGAATACACCTTGACAGAGTAGCTAAGCATGTAATGTCGTAGCTTCTTTATTGCCCATACAAGAGCGAGGCATATCTTCTCAAGAGGTGTGTACTTACACTCGTACTATAAGAACTTCTTACCAAGGTAGTAAATAGCTCTCTCTTCCTTTCCAACAGTTTATGCGAGCATAGCCCCCATGACTGTTTCGGTGACTGTGAGATATAAACCAAGAGGTTGATCGCGTTGGGGAGGCATTAGCACGAGTGGCTTAGCCAGTATCTCCTTTATCCTGTCAAATGCCATTTGACAGTCTTCGTCCCATATGGTATGGTCCGTTTTCTTGAGCTTTTTGAAGATAGGCTCGCAGATCATAATCAGTTTCGATATGAATCGAATTATGTATTGGAACTTGCCCAAGAATCCTCTAACCTCCTTTTCTGTCTGGGGTTGTGGCATTTCAATTAATGCCTTGATCTTGGATGGATCAATTTTGATTCCCCTCTGGCTGAGGATGTATCCCAGAAGCTTGCCTGACGTTACTTCGAACGCACATTTCTAAGGATTGAGCCTCATGTTGTACTTGCGCAATCTGAGGAAGAATTTGCGAAGGTTATCGATGTGCCCTTTCCTATCCTTAGATTTGACAATCATATCATCTACGTACACCTCCACTTCTTTGTGCATCATGTCATGTAGTAAGGTAGTTGTAGTGCATTGGTATGTAGCCCCAGCATTGATTAGCCCGAATGGCATGATAGTATAACAGTACGTGCCCCACTGTGTGACGAAGGCTGTCTTGTGCATATCTTCTACGACCATTTTGATTTGGTTATACCCTGCATACCCGTACATGAAGGATAACAAAGCGTGATCTGCTGTATTGTCTACCAATATGTGGTAGAGGGAAGTCGTCTTTAAGACTCGCTTTGTTCAAATCTCTGAAATCAACACAAACCCGAATTCGCCCATCCTTTTTGGGTACGAGGACTATGTTAGCCACCCAGTCTGAATACTCGGAAACTTTGATGAATCCGGCTTTGAATTGCTTATCGACTTCATCTTTAATCTTAAGAACCCACTCTGTCCTCATCTGACGAAGCTTCTATTTTACAGGCTTGAAACATGGCTTGATTGGAATGCGATGTTCTGCAATATCCCTGTCAATCCCTGGCATGCCCTTATAAGACCAAGCAAAGACGTCTCTGAACTCCTGTAGGAGGTCGATGAAATTGGCCCTTTCAGTTGGGTCTAGGGTCATCCCTATCCTAAGTTCTTGGGGTTCTAATTCTGTCCCTACGTTGATAGGTTCAGTGTTTTCAATAGCTGGTGCCTCTTCCCCCTCTTCTAGTGTTTCTTTGATTATATAGAGAGGTAATTCGATTGAGTCTGGGTCAGGCTCATCCTCATTATCATCGTAAATAGAATTGCATTCAGAATAACACAAGGAGTAAGTAGAATCAGATTTATTCATATTAAAATTTGAAAACAGCTGAAACAAAAAAGCCATCTGCGCAGTAGTCAGTGGCGGTAAAGGGACAGTTGCTAGGACATTCCCCAAGCTACTATTACTAGGTGATGCTATGCTAGGAGAAACAGAAGGGTGGGGAGTGACGACAGGAGGAGACTCTCTAGTGACTTCTCTAGACTTAGGTTCCGATTCCGACTCTGGCTCTGACTCCGACTCTGATTCGAATTCATCATCTTTAGGTTCTTCTTTGAACATCTCTCCTTCTCCTGTAGTGACCTTGAAGGGCTTTCCTTGATTGTTGGTCCATTTGATCCACTTTCTCCATCCTTTCTGCTGATTTGAGTTGGTATCGGTGATCAATGCTGTAGGGTTGAAATGGTCGTCCTGAATTATCATGGTAATGATCTCATCCTGCGCTGCCCTGACGAATCGATCCTCTTCAAATAGAAGGCTAACAGCTTGTTCGTCGAGACAAGGTGTCTGACGAGCTTTAATGGTGGGAATCATTTCTGGAGGAATGAAGTAGCAATCATGGAAGAACTCGATTCCAGCTAGCTGAATGCCTTTGTATCTCAAAGGTTCGGGAAATGCATAAAACATTTCACAATCCCCTTCTCTGACGAAGTAACCATTTAATGTAGGGAGATAAGGTTTCATTTGGATTCCCTTTTTCTTGCGATTCCGAACTTGAGTAAGCATTTCAAGAGTTTTGGGTTTCGTGGGTTTGTACCCCAAGCCTAGTGGTATCTTTTGGGAGTCACACTCTTTAATAGGTGTAAAGGTACTCTCTCTGATAGGGTTTAACGACATTCCTGGGAAGTATCCCTGGGACTTGAGCATGTGGTTGACCACTAAGTTGGAGTATGGATCAAAATATAAGGGAGCCAGCTCGCTCTCTATAAGATTTATGATTTGAAACCCTCCAAGCTCATACACTGGATCTGCAATTACTTGGTTGCTTGACATTTTCTCTTTCACAGCCTTGATAAGTTACGAAGTGATCGTTACTACCTTGCCATCTAGAGGGATCTTGATTTTCTGGTGTAAGGTGGATGTTACTGCTTTGGAAGTGTGAATTCAGGGCCTACCCAAAAGTATATTGAAAGATGCCTCTATGTCCACTATCTGAAAATTAACCTTTCGCTCGATTGGCCCAGTGGCCACAGTAAGGTTGACTAGCCCCACTACTTTACGTTGCGTTCCATCGTACGCCCGAACGCCTTGGTTGGTAGGAGTCCAGTCTGATTCTTTCATGCCTAACTTCTATGTTGTTTTTAGTGGTATGACATTGACTGCGGAGCCATCATCCACCAAAGTCATTGGTATATTTTTCTTCAAGCATGTGACTGTAATGTATAGAGCAAGGTTATGAGTGACACCAAAGGGAGGCAAATCCTCATCTGAGAAAGTAACTGGGTTACTTAGCTTGACTGAGTCTTGGAAGACTAGGTTGACGACGTTGTCAGGTGTAGCGTTATGTGCCACGTTCAATTTGGCCAATGCTTCCAGTAAAGCCTGGCGATGAGGAAATGAACTTGCAACTAGTTGCCAGACTGAAAGATCAGCCTTTGTCTTTTGAAGTTGCTTTAATAAATGGTCAAGAGAAGTATCTTCGCCATCGTTGGGTGTGATGACATTGGTGTTAGTAGTAACTTGACCATTCGTTTTAGTGACATTTTGATATGGACGTCCTGAATGAGTAAGGTGGTCCACATCTTGATCTTCATTAGCCTGGACTAGAGGATGTATTGTGAGGTAAACATCTTCATCGTCAGCCTCCCAAACTCCATTGACAATACTGAGCTCTCTTAAGCTTATGATTTCAGCTTCTAGGCTGATTATTTGCTCGACTAGATCGTCGGTCACTGCGATCACTTCTTGCATTGTGGATTCTTGAGATAAAATTGGAACCACTGGCCTGTTTTCTCTAAGTATAATGCTTGGACTGCGTAGGGATGCCACTACAGCTTCTAGCTCTGAAACTTGCCTACTCACACTCCTTGCCCATGCGATAAAATCAGCGATAGTAGGAGAGATGGTGGAATAACTCTCCTCATTTTCTAGTTCATTGACCTCGTCTTCAGCTGGAGAAATGAGGTGTGAGCAATCCAGGGTGGATTCCTCAACTGTAATCATCAGAATTCCAAGAGGATTCTGAGTATTGTTAGGTTTACTAGCAGGAGGTATAGGCAGGCGCCCATCCTCAATCATATCCTGAATGGCATGTTTTAATTTGAAACATTTCTCTGTATTATGCCCTTTGCCTCTATGGTACTCGCGTTAGGCATTCTCATCCCAGAATTTAAACTTCTTCTCTGGGTCAGGTGTAGGTCCTATAGGTTGGAGCTTACCCTGTTTCATCAGTCTTTTTAGAGCGTTGGAGTATGAGTCACCAACGTTGATGAACTTCCTCTGCGGGCCATTCTTCTTAGTAGACGATTTGACAAGATTGACTTCGTCGGTCTTGCTAGTGGAGTCATAAGAACGGCTCGTTGTGCCTTGATACCTGCGACCTACCATTTTGGACAAGAGTCCTTTACGGATGTCGTCTTCAATTCTTGTGCCTAATACAGTTAAGTCCTTGAAAGACTTTATGTTTTAGTATCTTAGGTGGTTCGCATAGATTGGCCTTAAGTTTTCCACGAACTTTTCAACACGAGTAGCCTTGTCTGGGCGTTCGACGAGTTGTGTGCTAGTCTTTCTCCACCTACTTAGGAAGTCGGTGAATCCTTCTTTCTCATTTTGGGTAAGAACCTCTAGAGTACGCATATTGACTTGAATTTCAGCATTATTTGCGTACTGTTTGGTGAACTCAATTGCAGCATCATCCCAAGTAGCAATTTTTTTGTGCTCCAAAGAGTAGAACCATTGCTTAGGAATAGTATCGAGAGATGAAGGAAAGATCCTTTAGAACATCTCTGACTTGATGCCTTTGATAGACATATAATCTTTGAAGGCACGGATATGGTTTAACGGGTTTTCATGCCCCTTAAAATTCGGGATGTTAGTCATGTTGAAGTTAGTTGGTAGTTGAGCATTTACTGCCTCATATTTGCGATTGTTTTCCCTGTAGATGTCATCCCCCTTGAGGTACATTAGTTGCTCCTCCAAATATTGGAGTCGCTTTTCAGCTTCAGTAGGACCTGGTGGAAGATTGACTTCTGGTTGTCCAATAAAGGGTGGAATATTATCATGTATGACCATGTCTGGAATGGCATCCTCTGAAGGAGGAAGCCTAGCTTCTACAGCGACAATTCGACCTTCAATGGCATTAAGGCGAGCATAAGATTGGTCTTGGCTTGTTTGGAGATGAATGAGTGCAGCTAGGATTTGATCATTACTATTTATGGACGGCTGGGGTTGACCATTAATGCTTCCGTGACTAGTTCCCACCATTTTGGAACTGAGGATAAGAGATTGACGACGAATGAAAACACGATCGACCATTTTCGCACACTTACTCAAAAGGACTCGACTCGTGAAGTGGGCGTGTGCCACTGTGTCAAGTGATGTTTGAAAATGATAAATTTTGAAATGTTTATCCCAGACAACTGTAGTGTAGTCGTCGGAGTGCTTACTTGAAGTGAGGTTTGAAATGGGTTTGAGGCCCGAATTTTCACTCGACATTTGGACAGAGTTTCAGCTTATATTGCGCTATTTTAGGCCATTTTCGAAAATATTTACATTTTGGAAAATATTTTATTTTATAAAATTTCGTCATGGTTTTGTTTACAAAACGGTGATCACGTATACGGTACAAACATACATATGGGCATTATAACAGTATGCTGAGTGCATTTAAAGGGTTTTGGCTAAAAAGGTGGGTTGCCATACCAAGCAATCAAACCCTGGTCCGTGGAGAGGTTCGTGCCAAACATGAGTAAGGTCGGTTCCTAGTCCATTCCCTCGAGTAGTGAAAGCCCTCGAAACAAACATGAGAATGTACCATGGTATGGTTGACGTCAATCACTATCCATCCTTAGGCCCAGATAAGAATTTGGACTGTCCAGACGGGACGATTGGTCGAAAGGGTTGAGTTAAGCTTGGGAAGCCCGAATGAAACAACTTAAGAAGGTCGAGTAATGAAAACCGACAACTGTCTCGTATAAACTATTCCCTAACCTTGTTCAAGTTTCACCATGGGTAACACGTAAGTGTATCATCCCCAGCGGAGTCGCCAAATTGTGGACATGGGCCACCCGCGCCGCGTGCACCCGCGCGCTGGTTTCGAGGCGGCGACACTTCTCCCACGGAGCCTTGGGTTTGCCAAAGCACGTCATGGGCCGTTACCGATTGGTGAGGCGTTGAAACCGGTGAAAGGTTGAATAAGCCTTCATTTGTGGAGTCGCCACCAATTTTTATGTAAAATTGGAACCGTTCGAATACCGCGTGCCATGTCAAGACACAAAGTAGTGACATAGACACTAAGAACTCGTTACCCTTAGCATTTTATGTCTAGAATGACTCTCGAAGATGCCAATGGACACGGATGTCTAGAGATAACCGGAGTAAGGGGTGATGATACGTATCAGGAAGCTCTTTAATCAAACACCTAATCCCGCCCGCCTCGATAATGGCCTCTACTAATGATTAGGGAAATCATTCATATTTTATATGTCGTCGATGTAATGCATGCAATGCAAGAAACATAGATTAATCCTAGCATGTGAAATTAGACTATGTTGGTTAACACGTAATTTAGAAAACAATTGGGGTCGAAGTTGATGTTAGATTAAATTACATGTGGAACATACGTAAATAAATCATACATAAAAATAAATACGATAAATAAATTACAATAATTAAAAATTACAATAATTACAATGATTACAAAGCTTATTTGATCTATGTCAAAAGCACGCTCAAAATGGGATTTGAAGAAGAAAATAAAGAAAATATAATTAGAAATAAAAGTAAGAAAATACGTCAGATTAGGAGCGATAAAACGATTAATAGTTTATTTAAACCGTAATTAGAAGCTACGTCAAAGCGAGAAAGAGTTCAGGGACAGAAGCCATCCCAGAATAGGCGCAGCATCTGCTGCGTCCTCTGGAAGAGGCGCAGCTCTTCATGCGTCTGTTCTCCAGTTGGATTCTGTCTGTGAAATCAGAATCGCGGATTGTTAATGTTCATTGGTAAATTTAGGGTCGATTATTGATATTAGACTCAAGTAGAAGTGATTTAACAGATTACATGCATCTGGAACCGTCATAAAACGAATTAAAGGTGAGAATTTACAACGATTTACATAATCGTGACGCCGAACTCGTGTTGGATTTAACAAAGGAATAAACTTTGAACTTGAAAACGAAATTGATCAAATAAACTGAAATTAAACAAACTATGTACAAAAGACGAATTCCAGAGAACCGATATGAACGAATCGAGCCTCTAAAATCCGGGTTTGAATAAGATGACGAAAACCCGCAAATACTAATTATAAGGGATTTAAGTCGGAATTAAACGTTATAATTTGAAAGGATTAATAAAGACCTGTTTATATACTGATACGAACAAAAGAAGCGAAAGAAAAAAAAACGGAAAGTTGCAGAAGATCGAGGAAGAAGAAGAAGAGCAGGAGCAGCGACAGCCTGAGGAAGAGGCGCAACATATGCTGCGATTCTTCGAAGAGGCGCAGACGCTGCTGCGTTTCTTCTCGACGTCAGATGTAATACTCCGTATTTTATAAGAATAATTTATGTAATTTAATAATTGATTAAATGACATTTCTAATAGTCTTTACAAATAAGACGTTAATTAAATAATAAAGGAAGTAAGCAAGTCGGGAATTGGGTTTAGTTAATATTTGTGCTTTTGGCCGTGTGCCATTATTATATGGGCCGAAATTTATTGGTATAATATGGGTGTGATCGGGTTTTTGTATCGGGAATTTTATAATAAAATAATATGGGAATAATAATATATAAAAGTAATAATAATTATATTAATAGTAATAATAAAGTTATGGCAATAATAAATTAGTAAATATTGTATGAGGAAATCCAATTTATGGTAAGATTAACATATGTAATAATAATAATAATATAATGATAACTATTATAATAATAATTCCTATACTAATTAGAATAAGGTAAAATTATATAGTTTCCTAATTGACCTCGCATTCTCTATATTCCTACACTATAAATACCCTATTAAATCTAAGAAATAAATCACAAATTAAGAGGAGGAGCTTTTGGAGACGGAATTAGCAAGCGGTAATTAATAGGTGACGGTTTTGTTGAGAAACTTTAATTGTTGATTGGATTGCATAATTGGAATGCGTAATCGGAGTATTCGCTTGCCAGGTAGGATAATCTACTCAACTATATCTGGTTTTTCGTGTTTAATGCGTGGATGTTATTGGAAGGGTGATTGGTTTATGATTTCTTGTTCAATTAAGTTAATTGAGTGATTAATATTGTTGGTTGTTGGAGTTGTGCATATTATATACGATTATATTGTGGAACGGTTTATGAGAATTGGCCTGCCCCAGGCTTAGTCTCTGGTGGATAATGTGAGTGGTTATTGGACTGCCCCAGGCTTAGTCTCTGGTGGATAACGTGTGTGATTAATTGGAAGGCCCTAGGCTTAGTCTCTGGTGGATAAAGTGTGTGAGTATTTGGATTGCCCCAGGCTTAGTCTCTGGTGGATAACATGGATAGTTGATGTCGAGATGTGACATGTGAACAGTTGAGATTGGAATATTGATAGTTGTGGAAGATTGGTTGTTTTAAAGTATTTTATCCTACTCAACCTCGTGGTTGACTGTGTATTCGTGAACATCTGCGGCAAACCGTTTTATGAGGAGCAGATTTGACAGGTACTAAAGATTAGCTGACTCGGGAGCATTGGGATGAGAGCTTGACTTGGACCATAGTTGAAGTCTAGATCATATAGAATAATTATATCACTTTATTTATTTCCGCTACGAGTTGTAAATATTTTATATTAAGTTTTAGTTGATTAAATTTGTAATAAACATGTAATCGTTAAAGTTTTAATTTAAAGTACTTTGGTTTGTTGTACTTTGTTATTCACTACCTCGGGAAACCGAGATGGTAACAGTCCTATTTATTTGGGAATGTTTAGCTAAAGGCTCCCGAATAAATGGGGGTGTTACATCAGATCTCCACTGTTTTGTAAATACGGTTTTAAAAGATGGTTTTTAAGACGGTTTTGAACGTGCTTTTGATATAAACCTTACATTAATGATACAAAATAAAAGTACAATAAATAAAATAGTATTTTACACCCTCAGACTTACATGTTTGACGAGACAAGATTGACTAAAGTTATCATTTAGTGATTGCTCGACTCGAATATGCGAATATGAAAGTGCCCTTGTTAAAGGTTTTAAAAGAATGATTAGATTGATTAAGTGGAGTTGGTCAAATTGGTCGGTCTATGCAACATGACTGGAACTCAGAATGATCTGAGCTTACGTGGTCGATTGATCAAGCACGTAGGCGTCGAAAGCAAAAGCGTGGCCTAGAATGCAAAGAGAGAAGAGAAGGGCAGACACTAGTGTGCCAAATATGGAGACCGAAGGTCTCTATTTATACTAAACCTGTGGAGGAGTTTAGGAATGACACGGATACGGAAACAAATCACGGAAATATTCTGGAAAGCGTGGAAAGAGGGCTGGCGATGAGGCGCAGCAGCCACTGTGACTCTTGGAAGAGGCGCAACACCTGCTGCGTCATTTCCCCAGAGGTTTCCTCCTCAGCAAGAAAGATTTCCGCGTTTTTTATGAAATTTCGGTAGTTATACACTTCCTTATTCCGTGAAACACAATATACGGAAGATATTTCCTTAAAATATATCAAATTTATTTAGGAATAAATATCCAGAGAATTCTAAAACATTCTGGAACATTCCGACTCGGCATTTAATCGGTTTTTTAGAAAATGAAGCGGTTTTTGACCCGGACTCCAAATGAACTCTAATTACTGTCAAAACGACCGTATCGGTGCGTAGATGACGACCATGAGGTTGACTCGATATTTTGAGCTATCACTTGTCGATGAACGTACGAACTATCATAAAATCATTCTGCGTATCAAACATGCGGCCCAATCATCACTAGGTGGTTGGTGGAGGTGCAGAAATGAGGTATCTACATAATTATTTCTTCAATTTGAAATATAATATAAAAATTATACTTGTGAACTTCAATCAAATTTATATAATTCGATAATGGAACACGAAATAAAATGATATTCAAATTGCATAAACGATAATGTCAACAATACATAATGATTTTCAAATACAACAAAAGACAATAAAATGATCATGCTTCGAGATAAGGGACTTCTACATCAACCCAGAGAATCTGCAAAACAAATAAACAATAAGAGATAAAAAGAGATATTAGATAGGTTCACATAATACGCATGTCCTCCAAAAGAATTAATTTATTATTACCACACATAATACAGTAATTGTACTATTTGATGAAGATGGTAGGATCTTTGCTGTTTCCTCCGTTCATATACCAACAGAGGCAGTGCCTCTTAATATCTAAATCACCTTGACTAATGACTTGTGTTCCTAGCCGGAGTTTATAAATCAGAGTTTGATCATAAACTCTGTCAAGCCTAAGACCATCTATTCCAATGAGGAACCATTTTGTCCAGGATTTAGAAACCTCGACCATATTGTTCTTATCTTCTACCTCCAACTTATCAAAAACTCCATCCCGCATAATCACTTCCATATTGAGAATTATGTTACAACTTTGATTTCTCCTTACATCATCTTCTTCAACTGCATGGCTATGTTTAAATAGCCATTCCATTGCACTTTTTTGCTCCTTCACATGATTTTCCTTGAACGACTTCCTATCTTCATCCATTATGTCTAACTGGATAATTGGACATTCGTCACTGTCGACATTGAACATCATTTGGAAAGCTAGCTGATAATATATTTAATTTGGATATAATATTAGGGTAGATATGTGGAGTTAATAATAAAGTGTGGGTTATGAAACTCTTTAATAGGAAGATGAACAAGGTTACATTATATATAACTATTAAATTGTTCTGACGATTAATAAGTTCGGTTACTAGGGTTTCTACGGTTAAGATAACTATTTTTAATTATATTAAAATAAATTATAGAAAATAATGATTTATAACTGAGCTCAACCTAATTTGAGCTAATTCCGAGAATGAGCTAAAGTAACATCACATATATATGATTATTATAATGTTGGTACCCTTGAGCCGGTTTCATCGTTGTTAAGAGGGTAATATGATTCTCGTGTAGGTAATCCCTCTACAGGTTGGTACCGGACATTGTCCAAAGTAGTGTATATGTGAACCCCATACTCCATAGTACTTTATATGTGATCGAGGATTGTAACTTCACATATAGATGATTACTACAATGTTGGCACTCTTGAGCCGGTTTCATCGTTGTTAGGAGGGTAATACGATTCTCGTGTAGGTAATCCCTCTACAGGTTGGTACCGGATATTGTCCAAAGTAGTGTATATGGGAACCCCATACTCCATAATACTTCATATTTGAGGATTGTAACTTCACATATAAATGATTACTACAATGTTGCCACCCTTGAGCCAGTTTCATCGTTGTTAAGAGGGTAATATGATTCTCGTGTAGGTAATCCCTCTGCAGGTTGATACCAAACATTGTCCAAAGTAGTGTATATGTGAACCCTATACACCATAATACTTCATATTTGAGGATTGTAACTTCATATGTAGATGATTACTACAATGTTGGCACCCTTGAGCATGCTTCATCGTTGTTAAGAGGGTAATATGATTCTCGTGTAGGTAATCCCTCTACAGGTTGGTACCGGACATTGTCCAAAGTAGTGTATATGTGAACCCCATACTCCACAGTACTTCATATTTGAGGATTATAACTTCATATATAGATGATTACTACAATGTTGGCACCCTTGAGCCGGTTTCATATTGTAGTAGTCATTGATGCTAATGGAGTAATATGATTCCCGTGTAGGTAATCCCTGTGATTGGTACCGGACAATGTCCAAAGTACTATATAAAACATTTTTAAATAGTTACTAAACTACTTAACAGAATAAAATATATTATACAAAGTTTCGTTGACAATATTGCCCCTCTATTTCACTAAATCTATTCCTCTATAGTTGCAATAGTTCAAGGGAATAAGTGAAAAAAATTGTTAAAAAATAAAGGGAAAATAAATAGGGGAAACATTCATTCAGGCGCCGAAGTGAAAAATCGAAACAGAACACCCCCAAATCCAGAAATTCAAAACCCTATTTCGCGAAATATTAAAAATTTAACTTCTCTCCAAGTCGAAAATAATGGATGTAGGCAGAGAATATTGGGAAAATGTTCTAGATTGTTGTAGAGATATCAATAAAGGACTAGACATGGGTGACAAAGGAGTAGAAGATGAAGTAACATGTTCGAACAAAGCATATGAAGACGTAAAAGATAATGTATTTCCACACTTTCTTTACACTTTTAAATTTGTTAATTAGTTAGTATTTTTAGCTATAATTGAGCAACCTATTCACGATGCAGCTTGACAACGACGGAGAATCTGATGCCGGATATGAAGAGGACGAATCAAAATCCGGAGAAGAAGAGTCAGGAGAAGACACTGAATCTATATGTCTTGAAATTAATTTCATACTCATATCACTCCTTGTGCTAATTAGTTGGAGGAGAAGTACTAAAATTAAGCTCACTGGTTCTTTTGAAGGACACCATTCAAAGAATAGAAGCATCGATAAACCCAGAAAGCGTGGGAGGACAAGGAAGCTTGACAAATCGCCTGGGCCGAGAAACGTAATATTTTAATTTTAATTAGTATTATTTTAGTGTTCTCTAATTATTTAATTCTAATTTGTTCAATAAAAAAACCAATTTTTTTCTTTAATTTCAATGTCCTCCAATGCACATTTATCCTCATAAAGTAATGAAGCTCCTTGTCAACTTAAATAGTAATCAAATTGAGTGGGTAAAGCAGTCCATTTTTCAGACGATCCTTGACTTCAAAATAAACAAGTCACTGGACCGTTTTTTCCTATCATGGTTGAGTCGTAGGTGGAACCCTAGTTCCTCTGAACTGAAAATTCGGGATGATTATATTGTTAAAGTTGATGATGAAATGATTGGGTGGGTGCTGGGTTTACCATATGGTGATGACGCCTTCGACTTTGAAGAACGTCTTCAAGGCTGTGAATTAGTCTTGATGGTAAGTGATTCATCATTATATTTGAATTGTTTCAAATATGGTTGTTAATTTTGCCTGAAAGTTATACTCCATAATTATGCATTGTGTCTGTCGCGTGTTGTACTTGCAGATTATCTATCTTGATAGGTTGAACTTTGAGGGTAAGGGCCATAGGTGGAAGGTTGATGAGCCAAGGTTGGGTGTATGACAACACTCTGATATTCAAAAGGCAATAGCAACTGATAGGGTAGGCGATTCAGAGGATCAGCTCGAAAGGTCTGATGTTGTTCGGGATGTCATATATGGGCAACCTTACCCAATAGGTCCACACTATTGTAGACCAATGTGGCTTGAAGGTAAATGGTGCTCGGTGACTAAGGAAATGGCTGCTGATGAGGATTTGAAGAAGGTGAAGGTAAAGCGGGTAACGGTAGGACGTAAGCGAGTTAAAAAGGTTACAGAAAAGGAAAAAAATAACAGTACTGATGGAGATGGAGACCTAAATACATTTATTAATGCAAGGGTGAACAAACTTCTACGCCGTATAGTTCTACATCTTGCCAAAGGTCCATATGGGTTAGTGCATGAGCATTGTTAGGATTCTTTAATTGCTTTCGTATTTCCACACTTTCTGTACATTGCTATCGTCAAAACTCTTATTTTTTAGGTGCAGAGACGACGAAATTTTCAATGACGGAGAAATTGAATTATCGGTAAGTCATGTTCGTCATACTATTCTTGGAGAAGAACTCATTGGTGTAGAGGTTGTTGAAAAAGGTTTCCATCTTAATTACCATAACTAATTTTTTAAGTTTTACTAAATCAGAATTTCATTAATCTTTTACTAGGTAATGGAGGCGTTGGCAAGGGTAATCTATTATACTTTATTTATGGAAGATCTGATTGACACTCAAGACTACATACTTCGTCCAAACGTTATGGTAAAGTGTGAGACATATTCAACCTAACTTTGTAATGTACAATCTTAGAACTACATCTTTGTTCAATGTATGTAGGGGGAGATACTTGATATGGTTGTCAAGGGTCGAGGCTGTCATAAGTTCATGCCAAAAATTGCCACCCTAATAAAGAAAGATATAAGTAAGGGGTATAAACTAAGTTAGACAACACATGTAAGTGCCTTTTCTGCATAATTTTGCATACATAATGGTTTTATTCGTGCCTCACTCGTATTTGTTTTAATTTGTGCCTGAAACTTCCATGTTTATTGACTAGTTCCATGTACCTGTATTACTTGATGGCCTCTGGATGTTTTATTTGGTGAACAAGAGTAAAACGTCAGTACGCGTTTACAACACAACCGAGGATTCAGTTGAGAACACGAATATTCGTGACGCCGTGGTAAGCAAGCGTTATTAATGTCCTAACAACTCTTCGTATATGTTATGTGCTACTAAAGCCTTAATAGCACAACGTTAATAGATGGAATTTTCTTATATGTTTTTGCAGAAAAGAACGTTGGACAAAGAAACAAGTTTGGACAGTGGCATTTCGCTCAAGTGCATTAAATGGCAGGTGAAAGAGAAGAAAAGAGTGCCAATCGAGGAGGATTCAACAACTTACGTCCTGCACCGTTTTCTTAAGTTACTATATCCGTCTGATGGAAATGTAGCTGAACTTGAGAAATACGGTAAAATGTGCCATAAGTTTGCGTTAGGATTTATGTTGGGTCACCAAAATAACGGTAGCAATTACATCATTAAGAAACTGATTGGAGAAGTCTATTAACAACATACTCCGTACGTACTAATTTTATGTAAATTTGTTTGTATACACTTTAAATTACCACATTGTATTTCCACGTAAAGACGACGTTTGTATTTTATGTAGTAAACGGAGCTTTTCGATCATAAGACAAACAAATATGACTAATTACACATCTTCAATTTAATTACCAATTAAATAGAACATTGAACCTATACAATATACATAAAAACTGACCATTTAATATGGAGTATAAAATAAAAAGACACCATCTTCATCTCCTATATATATATATATATATATATATATATATATATATATATATATATATATATATATATATATATATATATATATATATATATATATATATATATATATATATATATATATATATATATATATATATATATATATATATATATATATATATATATATATATATATATATATATATATATAGAGAGAGAGAGAGAGAGAGAGGGAGAGAGAGAGAGAGTCGGGATCCGGTGAGAACTACTAAATATTTGAGGATTGAGTAACGAATTAAATATCAGACCATATACAAAACAATATCGCGAGGGAAATTGACAAACAAAACCCCCAAATTAAAGCACAAAAAACATTCGACAGTTTCTCTCTCTAAAAAACATATCAAACATACTGTCAAACATTTCAAACGAAAATCTCACATAAAATCTTGCTAAAATCATAAAATTTTAGCTCCATTACAACTTTCTTGAATAATTCGTTCACTACATTGAATAATATCAGTAGATTTCTCTCCAAAATCGTACAGGTAAATTCGTTTTTTTTTTTTAAATTTTTCGATTTTAGTTGAACTTATGTAGTACTAAATTGATTATGAATGTTAAATTTATTTGAAATTATTTTATATATGTTGAATTCGATGAATTTCATAGGGATTAAATGAAAAAAAATCGAACTAATAGTCGATGATTTGTGGTACTTTCATTTTCTTGTTTTAAAATTCTAAATATCTTAGTTATACATGATTTTAAACGTTTTTTTGTGATTATATCGACAAATTGAACTAATTAGTATCATCGAATTTAGTTGTAGTTGTTTATTAGATGTTTTCTTCGTTTAATTGTGAAGATTAGGATTTAATATTGTTTAATTTTGAAAATTAGGGTTTCAGAAATAGAGTTTACTAACTGAGTAATGTGATATTATTTCTTAATATGATATTCTTTCTTAAAATCACAAACTGGAAGTGTGATATTCTTGTTTATGGTTTTGATGTTGTGTTATATTCTTTGTTAAGGGTTGCGATATTGGTGAAGTATAATATTCTTTGTTAATTTAATCACTATAACTAAATAGTATCACAACTTTCTCTCAAATCTCATACAGGTCCATTCATCTTTCATTATTAGTTGTTTTCTGATTAAGTTCTTGTATCAGGGAACTACTGAATAATGATGCTCTACTGGTTGTCAAGAGGTATAACAATGTCAAACTTGATTGGAAGCCTATGAAAAATGAGATGGTTGGCACCAATGTTGGGAGTGCATGAGTACTTTTAACGGTATTTAATGCCTTTCCTAAAAATCTAATTGGATTTTATAGAGGGTACATGTGTTGTCCTTCCTATCTTAAATTTGTTTGTTGACTTTTTTTTATAGATTTAATGAATTGGATAAGCATGATGGGATTTCAGTTTGGAGGTTGATTTTGGATCAATTTAATGATACTTTAGTTAGGATATTGTTTTGTTCTTCAATGTGCTTTCGTGGTATGATGGTGATGAAGGTGGAGAGATGGGGATTACCATGTTTATTGAGCCATTGGTGATATTCTTGATATTGATTCTGAATGTTATAGTTGGGGTGTGGTAGGAAAGCAATGGATTGGTTTGGATGATCAATGTCAAGTATTTCCTTACCTGGGAATATGTCGATGATGGGTGGTCGCCAACGAACTTTAAATTCTCGTTTGAGAAGTGTACTTATTACTTTGAAATTGTTGTAGCACTGGATGTTGCTGCAATTCCTGAAGGTTTCCCTGCAATTATAACGACTTGCCTGGCCCTTAAAATACGAAAGATGGCTCAGAAAAAATTCCCTGGTTAGAAAATTATATAGTGTTGAGACTCTTGGTTGCACAACTGTTATTTGTTCCGACAATACTGGTACTTTGACCACCAATCAGATGGCTGTGTCAAAACTTGTTGCCATGGGCTCGAGCTGAGGTGCCATTAGAACCTTCAATGTGGAAGGGACTACCTATGATCCAGTTGATGGTCTAATACAAAACTGGCCTACCGGTGACATGCATACGTACAAACCTTCAAATGATTGCCAAAGTTGCAGCTATATGTAATGATGCCGGTGTCGAACAATCTGGTGGTCACTTTGTTGCCGTATGCCCTCGAGGTCAGTATTAAAGGTGAAACTTGAGAAAAATTTTTCCTTCCTGTTTTCTCTTTTGGCATGAGCATTACTTCCACTGGCGTTCTTAGATTAAGATCAAGTCATTATATGTAGACATGAGAGCGGAAAGGTTGTCTCAAAGTATTGGCATTCCAACCATATTAGTTTGATTCACTTAAACCACACAAAGTGGTATGGAGTTCTATTTGGGTTTGTGTGAATTTCGAGAGAGATTAATTATGTAATTAGGGTGTATTTTTACTTAGTTAAAAATATTCTGGCTGCCGGCATGACTGGCTGTGATTGTGGGCTTGTGGCGGCAGGCCGTGTTAGTTGTTTTGATAAAGATGATAGATATGGGGTTAGTTATGTATTACATTCATTACAGCGGCAGTTTTGTATTTTTGTTTTGTATGAGATCTGAAAGTAGTAGCACGCCGGAGTTGGGTGGCAATCTTAAGTTGTCTCATTTTTGTATTTTTTTTTGCTTATCAATATCAGGAAACCTCAGGCAGATTTGTTACTTATATTTACTTTTGTGATACTGAGAAACAATATCACACGTTATTAGAAACAATATCACACCTTATATAAAATAATATCACTATTTCACAAGTGCTTTAAATGACTCTCCAATTTTGTGATACTCTAAAACAATATCAGAACCATTAAAATAAAACACCACAAGTTCTTAGAAACAATATCACAGGTTTGTTATTAATGTGTTAAACTTACTACTGACATGTTTTTTTTATCTTTGGTTTCTTTTTTTGCAGATTGTTTCACTTCCGGGTGTTGATTAAGAGCTTGTGTGCATGCTGAGAAAGTCTATATTACATCATCAACTTAACAAAATCGTCTTTTTTTTACTAATTTTACTCATATATACACATTTT
This sequence comes from Silene latifolia, assembly GCF_048544455.1. Classification (NCBI taxonomy): domain Eukaryota; kingdom Viridiplantae; phylum Streptophyta; class Magnoliopsida; order Caryophyllales; family Caryophyllaceae; genus Silene; species Silene latifolia. The sequence continues at coordinate 25,623,316 of NC_133537.1, read as the reverse complement.
TTATGCTTAAATGTAATTCCAAATGGCAACAATTGTATTCTTTCTTCATTTTTGGTTAACAATATCATAAAACCCTAGAATCAATAATATAGTGTTACCAAGATTTGCCTTTTGTATTTTACAATATCACACGTTATTGTAAACAATATCACACTTCATTTGAAACAATATTACCATTCTCCTGAAATAATATCATCACATCACACTTAATTGTAGACAATACTCCTTGTGTGATATTGTTATACAATATAACATGTACTTATAAACAATATCACTCTGTATACAAAACAATATCACGGTTAAAAGTATTTTAAAAGAAGTCTCCAATTTTATGCTACTGTGAAACAATATCATAACCAGTAAAATAAAATACCACAAGTCATTAGAGACAATATCACACTGTATGTAAAAATAATATCACACTATATACAGAACAATATTGAAGTAAAAAGAAATTTTAAATCCCTATCCACTTGTGTTATATGAGAAACAATATCATAACCATTAAAGTAAAATATCACATGATATTTGAAACAATATCACACTTTACCAAGAATTATATCAGAGACAAAAGAAATTGTTTAGCCATAACTACTTTTGTAACCTTGAGATACAATATTCACCTACACCATAAATAATTAAGGATTGAGTAACAAATGAACTAAGTACTACCAGCATTATATCCATGTACTTCCAGTTATAATTTTTTGTCCAACATATCTAGTTGTCATTCTAATTGCTTCCTCTACCCGTTGTTCCTGGAACTTAGGTTCATGCTTATTACCCTTCAGTTTCAAGGTCTCAATGATTATATCACAATGCTTAAAAAACTTGTCAAAATCAACTATCAAAGCTTTAATTTCCCGGATCTCGTCTTTAGCTTGAATAAACTTAAAATATGCTTCCATGTACTTCTGCCAACCTGCCTTAGACTCCAAAACCTTCACCTCAGAAGCGAGTAAAACATGAACCTTCTTCAATTTAGCAAGTATCATTTTCAACTTCTTTGTCTCGCACTCACAGTGTGTACGTTCACAACATGCTTCTATATATCTGCTTCTATAGACAACGACATCTGATCTTACTGCAAGGTGTAGCCGAGAATTCAAAAGGCTGACAGTCATACGGATATCTTCATACTATGTCAACATTTTGCTCCACAGTGAAAAGTTTCTTAGGAAAGTAAATGGAGTGCTAGTCCTTAAGGCAGTATCTATGCGAACAGTCTCAGAGATAGTACTTTTTATATTAAAACGTTCAGGATTTTTCAGTCCTTTAAATAGATGAATATCAAATAGCAAATACTTATAGGACAAAACAAGATTAACATCTCCTAAATGAGGCAGAGATGGTCAAGAACAATATATAAGACAAAACAAGAGAAGACACATTATAGAACTGGTCGTTGACGTTTCGAAAGTTATTCATGTTAGCCGACCCCAAATCATCTGGGCTTAAACTGAGAATTGAGGTGGCCACAAAACAAGATTTATGCACATAAAATATATGCCATGAGCACATGCCATACACATAGACAACTGAATGTTTTCATGTACTGCTCATTGTCTTCAAAATTCACTCCATAATCCTGCAGCTAGATAAAGCAGGCAGTTATAAGTGCAACGGTCTTAAAAGGACCTCAATTGATATATTTGTTCTTCAAACATCTAATGATCCGACCTACTATCATTACTTCATGCATTTGAACCAATATGCTAATAACTGCCCCATATCTAGATGAGTCATGAGTGTATATATGAACCAATACTACATATATATGTCGTAAACTTTCATCACACCAGCTAAAATGGCTACATGAGTGTCATAAGATCCTGCATAACACAACAAGATAATTTTGACACCTAAAACAGAAGCATGACTTCACATATTTCATTATGTCAACAAGAGACCTAAATCCATGGAAGTCCAATGTATATCAGCTAGAAGCTAATTAATTAGTTACAAATTGATACAATATACAGCCACATCATCATCATAAGTAAATCCTTAAGAAGTTACACAACTAAAAACTTCTAAAAAGAAAGTAAAATGAGCTTGTCTTAATACAGTAACTCATAATATGTGATACTTCAGCAGCAAAGATGTGATATTTATAAGATTTTGAACAATTAAGAACCTAAATGTATAATACTATGAGATAACATTAAGGAGTAACAATGTAAAACAGATGTACATCAATCTGGTACAAGTTTAAAAAAGATGTGAAACAAGATACTAAAAATGTAAATTAATTTTACATAACAAACAAAACTCGATCAAAGTGAAATAAATTAAAATCGCAATCAAATAACAAGACAATATGAATAAATCTCAGCAAAATTATAAATCGAGAACAAAAAAATCATAATACCAGGTGAATTGAACATAGACCAGGAAAAATTACTGAATATATAACAAATTCGTAACTTGTTCGAATTAAACCTAGATGTATGAGAAAGAAGACAAATCAATCATTTGAGATCCTCACAAATTAAACCTGAGTTAGGGAAAAGAGATACAAAGCATGGAAATCATAATTGTAGCTACAAAATCATAACAAACGCAGTAAGATGACTAGTAACTACAAATATATGTAGCAAAAACAACAATTACATGAAAATAAAGCTGAAATTACAAATTAAAGATAAAGTAGATGTACCTGATATCACGATTTCGATTGAAAGAGCATGATCGTTGATAATAAATAGAAGAACGATAAATTATTGAGTTGAAATTGAATTCGAAACATAGAAATCACGAAATAAAGGGTTAGGAAATTAGGGATTCCATGGGAGAAAACGTAGAAGAAGGTAGAGGGTAATAGAGAGAGAAACGAATTGGGTGAAAATGAATGATTTTGATGGAATACGGAGGTTTTATACCCGCTCCTCAAATTACCATAATACCCTTAATTATCCGCGTTAAATAATAGACATTGGATCTCTTAAAGTTGACGGCTAGTATTAATCCTCAATCCTCAAATATATGAGTCATACTCACATGATCCCATTATATATATATATATATATATATATATATATATATATATGGATACACTATCTTTTTGAGGATTGAGGATTTCGTTACAATATCACAGGTTGTTCAATACAATATCACAGGTTGTTCGAAACAATATCACACGAAAAAAATAGCTGCGCAAAAAAAAAAAAAAAAAAAAAAATTTATAAAAAAATTTTTTTTTTGGACAAGTCTGCTTTTTTTTTCGTGATATTCAATACAATATCACAGGTTGTTCGAAACAATATCACACGAAAAAAATAGTTGCGCAAAAAAAAAAAAATTTTTTATTTTTTTTTTATAAAAAAATTTTTTTTTTTGGACAAGTCTGATTTTTTTCGTGATATTCAATACAATATCACAGGTTGTTTGAAACAATATCACACGAAAAAAATAGGTGCGCACAAAAAAAATTTATTTTTTTTTTTTATAAAAATTTTTTTTTTGGACAAGTCTGATTTTTTTTCGTGATATTCAATACAATATCACAGGTTGTTCGAAACAATATCACACGAAAAAAATAGCTGCGTAAAAATTTTTTTTTTTTTTTTTTTTATTTTTTAAAATTTTTTTTTTTGGACAAGTCTGATTTTTTTCGTGATATTGTATTGAAGAACCCGTGATATTGTATTGCAATCCTCAATCCTCAAATATTTAGCCGTCCTCACCGGATCCCGCCTCTCTCTCTCTTTCTCTCTCTCTCTCTCTCTATATATATATATATATATAGGCAAGATCCGGTGAGTCCACCTATATTTTTGAGTCCCGTGAGGCCAAATATGTATCAAACGATATACGACACAATATCACGCACATATTTGACAAACAGAACCGTTCAACAGTTAATTTTTCAGTTTTCATTCTCTCTCTAAAAGTCCAAAATTTAGGTCAAAGACAATTCAAATCAAGTAAAATAAAAAAACCTCTCTAAAAGTCTCACTGAAAACCGGAAGAACATCCAAAATTGAAGACGATTCCAACTGAAAATCAATATTATAGCATTGTTCGGTCAATAGATTTATGCAATTTGGAGTACAATTATGACAAACATAGTTGAGGTACAATCGTTACTCATTTTCTTCAATTTCTGCGATTTTTATTCATCTTATGTAGTATTGAATTGCGTATACATGTTGATATTGTTCGAAATTATAGTATGTACCTTGAACTAGACGAATTTAATTACGTATACAGTACTTGCATGTACAGTACTTTGATGTACTTGATGATTTTAAACGATTAATTATTAATGTAGTTGTTTATTAGATGTTTTACTTGTTTTAATCGCGAAAATTAGGGTTTAATGTTGTTGATCGGGAATTTAAGGTTTGACATTGTTTAATTATGAAAATTAGGGATTCGTATTGCTTAAGACTTAAACTTTACAGTCTGATAATATAGAATTGAAGTTGTTTTATGATACAATGATGCGGTTCATAATTTTGACAGTTAGTGATCAAAGTATCCGAACTCATCCCTTTACAGTCATGCAATACCAAAAAAACTTTAATAATGTTTTGGATGTGGTATTGAATGTCAAGATACTTGCACTTGCACATCATAATTTTGATATTGTTGTTTGTATGATGTGATATAAAAATGTATAGATTTGTCATACAGGATTATCATAAATTTTTGTAAAGTATTGATTAAGTAAATGTATGTTGATATTTTTACAAAATAGTTGCGATATTTATTGTTAATAGTTCTAATATTGTGCTATGTTCAAATGCAGATACTCATCCTCAGCCAAAATGGACTTGGTTGTTTCACAGAAATATAATAAAAACACTGCAAAAAAGAGGCCTCTAGTAACAAATGATAGAGTTGAACAAAGATCAACGAAGAAGTCAAAGGAAGGGAACCAGGAAATAGAACAGGTGATACAAAACGAACTTATAGAGCAACCTGAGGTCAAAAAGAAGAAGGCACATGCATTGTAGACGAAGTGTAGGCCAAAACAATTGGTTGAGCTGATTAACAACCTAAATGAAGAACAAAAACAGGCTGTGAAGGAGATAGGGTTTGGTGGTTTGTTAGAGCTGAGGTTAACACAAATACCACATGGAATTATGAACTTACTTTTAAAGGCGTTTGATTGTACGTGCAATATATTTAAAACCAAGAAGTAGGATTTTATATTGACAAAACATGACGTCCACGACATCTTTCAACTTCCTAGAGGAGTTAAACCTGTAGAGCTTGTAATCCCGGGAAGTAAAACTGTTGTGGAGAACAACAAGTTGAAAAATGCATGGAGGGTGAAGTTTGGGTTGCAGAGTACTTCTGCTCCAATTATGGTGAAACTAGTGCATGACTGGTTGATGGCTTGTAATAATGTTGATGATGACTTTAAGAGGCTGTTTGTAATGTACAACATGTCTGTTTTCCTTGCATCGTCTTCAAATAAAACTCTTGATCTGAAACTGGTTAAGGCTGTTGTGAATGTCAGTAGGATAAGAAACTACGACTGGTGTGCTTATGTCTTTCAAGAGATGGTTGATAGTATTAGTGTGTGCAAACAACGTTCAAGGTCAACTATAACTGGGTGTATAGTAGTTCTTATGATAGCGTATTTCCATAGATTTAATTTTAAAGGAGATGTTTTGCCACACGCTCCACCCCTTATCAAGCATTGGGATGATGCATCGCTGTCGAAGAGGGTTGATGATGAGAAGAGTACAAAATCGTTAGGAAATGCACCAATATCCAAGATTGAGTACCCAATCTGCCAACAACAACAAGGTACAAAACAACCCCTCTTTGATTTATTTTGAATGTAAATAAGTTTAAAAATGGTTTAAAAAACTAACATATGTATTTTACAGAAGAAACAGAGTTGAGACTAACGTAGAGCTCTGATCATTAACCCGATGCTGTAACGAAAACAAAAGAGGGGTACATGATGGTTAAGTTACCTGCCGGTGTTGAAACTGACAAACAGATTAGAGCAAGAGCAATGGATGTAAGGAATAATGCCTTGCTGTTTTCCTTGGAGTTTTAAATATTGTGTTACTGAAAAACTGTGATATTATGTTGCTTATTGTATGATATTATTCTTTAACTGTTGTGATATTCCTTGTCAAAAGAACAAACGTGGATAAGGTTTTTGAAAACCACTTTTACTTTGATATTGTTTTCTATAAAGTGTGATATTGTTGTTTACTTAGAGTGATATCATTTAATAAAATCACAAATACTGCAGATGGATAATAACTCTTGTTAACAATGATGTATTAACAAACTAATATATTATTTAAATGGCTTCTGATATTTTATTTTACTTGTTGTGATATACATTTTGACATGGCCTAATTTTCATATATACATGACAGAGTGTATGTATGTTTAATATATTGACTATGTCATTTGGCAGAGTGCTCATGAAATTTATCTATGCATGAAGAGGGACAATGAATTGTTCTATTCAAGATATGTACATAACATGAGGGAGCTCATCAATATGAAACCGAGAAATCCAATGGATGAACCAAGTACATATTGACAAGCTGGTGCCAGGAAAGACGGTGATAATGAAGTCGTTGCTGAAGAAGATGTTGCTGAAGAAGATGCTGCTGAAGAAGACGCTGGTTACAAAGAGGCTTGTAATAATGATAAATTTACAATAACAAATCAAGCTGCAGCTCCTCCCATATCCGCAACACAGGCTGGAAGAAGACAAGAGCTACAAACTCGGATCATCCAGTGGACCGAAAGAGTGTGAAAAAAGCAACAGGAAAAGCAACAAAGAAAACAATTACAAGCCTACTCATTATTCCAGGCCAGACCATTCAGAAGTCAACCTCGCACATGAGTATCAAGGTAAGACTAAAATTTTCCCACCTATTTCTGAGCATAACTTCAGTGTTGATATTGCAGGAAAATAATGTTGTTACAAACTTGAACACTGATGATAACGGAGGCCAACATGATGAGCAGGGTAATTATATGGATTCAAATTTGGATGAATTAATTTCAAATGTTGGTTTAGGAGTAACAGGGGTTTTGATGAGGGGATAAATAGTAATGCCGATACAACAAATAAGAAGGCATTGATGAAGAGGCTGATAAAACTAATGAGAATACCAATGTGGCAACACAATTAAAACAGGGAGTTTCAAATGTTGGTTTGGAAGTAATGGGCGCTGCCGAGGATGAAATTGAAGTGGAGTTGCATAGTGACAAAGCTCATATGGAGGGAAGTGGAACAGAGGCGAAGAAAACTGTTGAGGATGAAATTGAAGTGGAGTTGAATAGTGAAAAAGCTCATCTGGAGGGCAGTGGAACAAAGACAAAGAAAAGGAATGAGGATAACAGTGTCATGACTCAATTGAAGGAGGTTGTAACAAATGTTCAATTGGCAGAAACAAGAATGATAAGCATCAATGAGTATTTGTTGCACACGAGCAAAGAAGTAACGAGCAAAGTACCTTCTTCAGTAGATATTGTTGGGCCTGGAAATCCGCAGATATCCCTGATCAATATCTTGCCTTGGCCTGACTGCCAGGATGTCAGAATGTCAAGCTACCAGGACACATGAAGATAGGCGCCAGGCCATGGAGAGGACAATGGTCGAAATATTAGGACGATATCAGACCAGGAGATCATATTATAAGAAGATTACGCGCACAACATTAAATGGGAAGATTCAGCAATTAAAGTAGTAATTAAGGGCGTAATAATGGATATTGTTACGGGTAATTAATACGGAATATTCAGCATTAATGAGGAGATTTACCAGCCGTTCAGCATATGACTATAAAAAGGAGCATTTGGAAATCATTTGGAGGCAGAAGACGCATACAAGACAAAATATAGCATACGATATTCTCATACTACTTTTAAACATAATTACATCGCATTGTGCTAAATTCTCAATACAATAGTGAAATCCTCTCCTAGCTTGGTGCTCGTGGTTTTTTCCCATTTAAGGGTTTTCCACGTACAAAATCCTTTGTCTAATTATTGTTCTTTTTATTGTACTTTTACTTCTGCATTTCACCCTGACGTCCTGATGTACAGACTAGAGTACCCGCCAGTTTAGAAGAAGCTGCCCCTAACAGCTATGCTGATTCGCCTTTCATAGACGAAATAGCAAAGGTGGACTTGCCCAAAAAATTTGTGGTCCCGTCTATGAAAATCTATGATGGACCTACAGATCCACAAAATCATGTGGCCCTTTACAAACAAAAAATGTTAGCAGCATCCATTCCTAGCGAGTTCAGACAAGTTTGCATGTGTAATGGATTTGGAACAACCCTGACCGGCCCTGCCTTACAGTGTTACATCAACCTGCCAACTGGGAGCATCCATTCTTTTGCCAATCTGATCAACAACTTCAACCAGCATTTTGCGAGTAGCAGGGAGTTAGAGAAGCGATCCAGTGATCTTTACAGGATTACACAGAAACTTGACGAAACTCTCAGGACATTCCTTGCAAGATTCAACAAAGAAAAAGTCTCTATTCCCAGGTGTGACGTTGGAACAGCAGTGGAGGCATTCAGACAGGGGTTGACTTGTACAACGAGCTCACTAAGTATCCCTGCCATACCTTCGAAGATGTCCAAGCCAAAACCCTTGCTTTTATCAGGCTGGAAGAAGACAAGAGCTACAAACTCGGATCATCCAGTGGACCGAAAGAGTGTGAAAAAAGCAACAGGAAAAGCAACAAAGAAAACAATTACAAGCCTACTCATTATTCCAGGCCAGACCATTCAGAAGTCAACCTCGCACATGAGTATCAAGGTAAGACTAAAATTTTCCCACCTATTTCTGAGCATAACTTCATTGTTGATATTGCAGGATTGATCCAAAGGCTTGACAACATGGGACCAGTGGTCAGATGGCCCTGAAAGGTGGAGAATCCTAACCCTAGGAGATATAATTCCAAATGGTGCGAATTCCACATGGACATTGGACACACAACGGATGACTGCTTCACCCTGAGGAAAGAAGTGGCTTATCTGCTGAAATCTGGATACCTGAAAGACCCGATCAAGACAAAAGGAAGGAATGCAGACCAAGGCAAAGAGAACCATGAGCATAAGCAAGATCGCAACCTTCCTCCACCACCCCCAATTTATGAAGTAAAATTCATATCTGGTGGGGTCAGAAATCTGCGGCCTGACTAGTTCAACAGCGAAAAAGATAGCCAGGATGCCAAGGATTACATCACCCTGCAAACCGAACCACGTCCCAACAATCTTTTTCAGTGATTGTGACCTGGTAGGTATTCCTGATGTTCATCATGATGGCCTAGTAATTTCTATGCAGATTGGAACCACTACAGTAAGAAGGATCCTAGTGGATGGAGGCAGCTCAGTGAACCTGATCATGCTTGACGTGCTGAAGGCCATTAAAATCAATGAGGACCAAATCACCAAAAAATCCAGCATTTTGGTAGGGTTCAGTGGAGAAACTAGAAGCACTTTAGGAGAAATCCATCTCCCAACCTACGTTGAAGGAGTCTCATCCTATGAGAAATTTGGAGTCCTTGATTGCCTGTCATCCTACAATACAATTTTGGGCAGACCCTGGATTCATAATGTTAAGGCCGTACCATCAACCTATCATCAGTGTATCAAGATACCAACAGACTGGGGCATAGCCACAATCAAGGGGGATCACAAGACAGCCCAAGAATGCTATACAACAGCCTTGAAACCTTCCAAGGCAGGTAAGTCCCTTGCATAGCAATTACAGTACCCTGTTAGGAGCACTTATGTAGCACCTCTCAGAAAGGAAACAGATCAGATAATCCTAGACCCTGAGTACCCTGACAGGTGTGTTCTAGTAGGATCTGACACCTCTGATAATGTCAGGCCCGAATTAATAAAATTCCTTAAAAATAAATCATCTTGGTTTGCTTGGTCTTATTTTGATATGACTGGAATTAGTGCTGATATAATCACACACAAACTTAATATTGACCCATCTTTTAAGCCTGTACAACATAAAAGACGAAAATTTGCAGCTGAAAGAAATGTCATAATCAACGAAGAAGTGGAAAAACTCCTAGATATGGGAATGATCAGGGAGGTAATGTACCCTGAATGGCTGGTTAACGTGGTTGGTGTGCAGAAAAAGAATGGAAAATGGAGAGTCTGTGTAGATTACACTGACCTGAACAAAGCATGTCCCAAGGACCCGTTTCCTTTGCCACATATTGATGCCATGGTAGACGCCACAGTAGGGCATGAGATGCTGACATTCATGGATGCCTCCAGTGGATTCAATTAAATAAAAATGCACCCTGCTGGCCAGGAAAGTACTGCATTTATCACAGACCGAGGCATATACTGTTACACTGCCATGCCTTTTGGCCTGGAGAATGCAGGGGCAACGTACCAGCGCCTGGTCAACATGATGTTCAAAGATCAGATAGGCGTTACCATGGAAGTCTACATAGACGACATGGTGGTAAAGTCCAAAAATGCAGAAGATCATGTTAAGCATTTGGAAATAGCATTCGAAATATTGGGAATATACAATATGAAGCTCAACCCTGCAAAATGCCACTTTGGAGTTTCTGCAGGTAAGTTCCTTGGATACATGGTTACGAAAAGAGGCATAAAAGCCAGCCCAGAACAGATAAAAGTTATCCTGGAACTTCAGTCACCCAAGTCTGTCAAAGATATTCGAAAAATTGACAGGGGGGTAGGCTTCTGTACTATTCATATCAAGATCCTCTGAAAGGTGTAAAATATTTTACAATCTGCTAAGAAAAAATAAACAATTTCATTGGACGGATGAACATAAGGCAGCCTTTCAAGACCTAAAATCTTACTTGTCATCTCCACCCTTACTAGCTAAACCAGAGAAGGGAGAACCCCTGTCAGTATACTTATCCGTCACCGACACAGCAGTCAGCGCAGTCCTTGTAAAAGAACAGGAAGGCCAACAACATCTGGTCTATTATGTAAGTAAAAACTTGCTGGATGCTGAGATGAGGTATGAATTACTTGAAAAATATGTTTTAGCTTTAATTATGTCGTGTACTAAACTACGACCCTATTTTGAAAGTCACCCCATTATAGTTAGAACCAACTTACCCGTAAAATCTGTCCTGCGCAAGCCTGAATTATCAGGTAGGATGGCCAAGTGGTCAGTTCAAATTAGCACATATGATATCTCTTTTGAACCCAGGGCAGCGATCAAATCGCATGCCCTAACAGACTTTGTGGCTGATTTCAGCCCTAACCTAGAACCTGACCTGAAAAAAGAGGTCAACCAATTAGAAAATAAACCCCAGACCAAGAATGGACTTTGTTCATAGATGGGGTATCCAATGCCAGGGGAACATGGTTAGGGTTAGTGCTTAAATCACCACAGGGAGATATGATAGCACAGGCTATAAGTTGTGAATTCAAAGCAACTAACAATGAAGCGGAATATGAAGCTCTTATAGCAGGTTTAAAGGTATCTAGACCTCAGTGTTCAAAATCTAAAGGTAAAAACTGATTCACTTCTAATTGCTAATCAAATAAAGGGAATTTATACGGCTAAGGATGCAAAAATGATTTCGTATTTAGAATACGCGAAAAACCTTACCACTAAATTTGCTTTATTTGATATAGGTCAAATATCAAGAGACCTGAACACACAGGCTGACGCTTTGGCCAGCCTGGGTTTGAATTTTACCCCTGCAGTTTTCGATAAAATACCAATTGTTCATTTATTAGAGCCAACCATCAGCAAGCCTGAACAAGTCAACCCTGTCAATCCGGATAGTAATTCTTGGACTAAACCTTATTATGATTGGTTTCTCCAAGGAATACTACCCCAGGGGAGACAGGAAGCAAGGGCTTTGAAAATTGGAGCATCAACCTATGCTATTATCAATCACACTTTATTCAAGAGATCTCAGGCTGGACTATACCTGAGATGTTTAGAGCCTGATGAAGCCAAACTAGTACTTCAAGAAATACACGATGGGCACTGTGGTAACCACAAGGGAGAAAAAAACCTGGCAAGTAAAGTACTCAGGACAGGCTATTACTGGCCTACACTGAGGACTGATTGCCTGGAATACTCTTCAAAGTGTGAAGCCTGCCAAGTTCATGCACTAATCATACATCAGCCATCCGAGCTCCTTCACTCAATTTCTGCACCATGGCCATTCATGAAGTGGGGCATGTATATTGTGGGAAAGTTGCCTGTAGCTCCAGGACAAAAAGTATTCATGTTAGCTATGACTGATTACTTCTCCAAATGGATCGAGACTGACTCTTTCAGGAAAGTAACTGAAAAAGAATTAATATCTTTCATCAGAACAAATATTATTTGCAGATATGGAGTCCCATCAGAAATAGTATGTGACAATGGAACCCAATTTCTGGGGAAAAAGACCAAAGCATTTTGCCAAGAATGGAATATCAGCCTGGTAACATCCACCCCTGGATACCCAAAGGCTAATGGCCAGGCCGAATCCAGTAACAAGGTAGTCATAAGCTGCCTAAAGAAGAAACTAAAAAGAAGACGAGGCTGTTGGGCTGAAGAACTTCCATTAGTACTATGGGCAGATAGGACGACTCCAAAGACATCAACAGACCAAACACCCTATTCTTTGGTGTATGGCTGTGAAGCTGTCATTCCTGCAGAAATCCGTGTGCCAACATCAAGATATAACCTGAAAAAAATTGAAGCAAGCAGAGACATGATGCAAGACAAGCTGACCCTGACAGAAGAGCTAAGAGTCCCTGCCAAAATCAAGATGGCATCATACCAACAAGCAGTAGCCATGACTTACAATAAGAATGTTAGAATTAGAGTCTTCAGGGAAGGAGACCTCGTCCTACGAAAAGTTTTTCCAAAGAAAAATCAGCGGGCAAGCTTGCCCCTACATGGGAAGGCCCCTACTTAATTGATTCAATTGTTGGGCAAGGAGCATACATGCTCCAAAGATTAGAAGGAGAAATGATCCCAAGATCTTGGAATATAACTCATTTAAAATTATTCCATGTATAAAACCAATATCAGGCCATCATCAGGTACAAAATCATATCTTTACTATCAGTAATTCAACCTGATGTGCTATCTGAAAAATTACGTGTTTTATATGCTCTATGTGCAATCCATGCCTATATATTTAACTAGCTCAACTTCTCTTATTTTTTGAATCCTGAACAATTATACATGATAAATGTTTATATGTATAAATATTCGGGATTGAGGGCTACTCTACTATATATCAAAATTTGAAACTAAACTTTGCACTTAATTGTGCCTGACGAGTTGGTAACCATCACCGGATACGGTAAATGTCATGACCAATCAGGCATGAAATAATTGCCTGACCTGACTAGGTTTACTGCACATGTTTACAAACGGCTGGACGCAGCAAGACGGTGGAAGGGTGTGCCATCACGACCATTTAGTCCAAAAAGCCCTCATGTCAGGCCAAGTACTAAGCCCTCTAGTCAGGCCGGTTTTCCCATCCCTTCAACCACTATGGCTAAAACCATACTTGGTTGAATTACTCACGACAGCTCAAATAACAGGACAAGTTCAAAAAATGTCTTATAGGTTAACAAAATAAAGATTTTTGACAGGTCCGACAGAATTGGAAAAACAAAGTTCACAGGTTCAAAAAATCAAAAGCAAACAGAACGACAGGAAATAAGCAAGATTAGCCAAGGAAGGCCATATTAACAAAGCCGTTACCCCCTGGGGCAAAGGCACCAAAATATTCATAAAGGCCAGGGATAATCTCCCTGACCTGAACAGAAACAGAGAAAATAAAATTGTTTGTCCAGGGACACCCCCTGGATGGGCCAAATACCAACAAAGAAAAATCAAATTACTGCTTCTCCTTGGAAACAGCATCAGCACTCTCACTCTTAGCCGGATCAACGTCAACATCTTGCTCCCCTGGAGAATCGACCTCCTGTTCATTCCCCATGTTATGCAGATCAGGAGACTTTGAAGCAGTAAAAGCCATCTCAGCTTCAGGGTTCCCTTTTGCCCTGGCCTCGACAGGCTCCAATATAGCAGCCACCTTCCCCTTAATATAAAAGTAAAGGGGGGCATCATCAAGCTTAAACTCCAAATCATCCCTCTCCTGGGTGAGCTCTTCATTTCTGTCCAGCGCCTCCTGCAAAAGCTGTTTATTTGAATCTGCCTCAGCCTTAACAGCATCCTTCTCAGCCTGTACCCTCTCCAAGTCAGCAGCTTTAGCAGCCAGATGAGCCCATGCAAAGTCCAGTTCAGACCTCAGCCTATCATAATCTGATCTCATCAGATCAATCCTAGCTACCAGAGAAGTAGCCTGATAAGCATTATGGAGACAGGCCGCAACACCCTGACCAAAAGCAAAAAGAATAATATGAATATTATATCATAAACATCCAAATAAAATACACATATTACAAAATACACACAATAATAAAAGTAGCATACCTCCCACACAGCAACCAAGGCACTTGCCAGAAGGCTGACAGAGTGGTCCACTGAAGCAACCGCCTGGGTAGCAGTCTCAACAGGGTCAAGAGTGAGCATGACATCTGACTTGGAAGCAGCATAATCCCTAATCTTCACTTTGGTAGCCTCCACGTTATCCACCCTGGCTTTCACCTCCCTGACTGGGGCAGATATATCAACATCTTCAATTTTTCTTTTCTGGGCTGCTGAACTTATTTCAGCAGAGGCAGCAGGAACAGTAGAGACCTTGGAAGCATCAGGCAAATCAGTTAAATTAATAACAGGCTCAGCATCTCCGCTTCCCTGGGAGCCTTCCTCCTTGAGCTTAGCCAGCCTGGCTGAGAGGTCAGTCATACCAAATCTGGCAAGGCGAGTAGATGACCTGGTAGCTATAACACGAAACACTACATTAGCAAATATAAACTAAATATCATAAAAGACCCAAAAATAGAAAGAAAGGGGAAAAAAAAATAGACTTACTGCCTGAAGTGGAAGCACTAACAGCCTTTGAAGGTTTAGGCACCCTAACAGTACCATCAGCATTCAAGCAGCGAGGAAGATGGCCACCCCCACAACAAAGAGGCCAAGACCTCTCCAAAGGAGGAATAACAAGGAAAGCAGAAATGTTTGTTGTAGGGTACTTAGTTTCAGTAACCCAGTCATCAACTGCGCACACAAGAGGTATGATTCAATATAATTTTATTTTTTACTAACGAATAAAACATGCAGGATAAGAGAAAAGTTAAAATACTCACCAGCAACACAAGCTTCATAGTTCAAATATGCTAGATCAGGACCCACAGAATTGGTCCTGATAAACATGTACCCAGCAGCCCAATTCTTGTCATGGCCACTGTCCAGATTGCTGAGAAAGGGAGTAGTGGAAGCCCTGACCTTAAAGCTTATACGGCCAGGGCTATTGGTCTTGACAGCATAGCAGGCTTTCAATCATCAAGAGAAAAAGAAATATTATGCTTTTTGCAGAGATACTCAACGGAGCAGGCCACTTTCCACACCATAAGCATCAGTTGATAAGAAGGGACACCAATTTCTTTAATAACCTCCACCATAAGAGGAGAGAAAGGAAGCTTACAACCTGCCCTGAAGGCCCAGTCATGAATACAGAACCAACCAGGACAAGCCCAGTCAGCCCTGATAGGAGAACTTTCAGAAATCCAAACTTCAGATTCAGCAGGAATGATTCCCATATCTTTTAGCACCTTCTCAAATTCAGGCTTCAGGCGATTTGAGAGAGACTGATCATCTTTCAAAGCTTTTATGGGTTTGAATTGGAAATCACCGTGGAAGATTGAAATCATCTCAAGAGGAGAATCATTCGTTTTACCAATCACAGGAGGTTGAGCAGCAGAAGATGAAGGAATATTCTCAGAAGTAGTTTCTTCAGGGTTTTGAGCAGTTGGAGTTTCAGGAGCTATCGCCCTGGTAGATTTCTTTTTTTTTTTTGCGGCCATTTTTTGAGAGATTATTAGAAATTAAACAAAGACTAAAAACTGGGAATTAAGGAAGTTGAAGAAGAGAATTATTAGAAGAAGGCAAAGTTGATTTTTTGGTGAAGATTAACTTAATGAAGTAAGGGGGTATTTATAGTGGGTGAAACTAGGGTTTCAACCGCAAGTTGGATGAATAATCATTAAAGAGGTTGCAGTAAAAATAACACGCGGCATGAACTGAACAACTAGCTGTTACAGAAGCCGGTTAGTCACAAATCAACCGTTAAGCAGTTTTCCGTCATTAGAAGTTATCTCCGTATTTTTTGTCCTGACACATCGAAAATAAGGAGATAAGGGGCAATTGTTGGGCCTGAAAATCCGCAGATATCCCTGATCAATATCTTGCCTTGGCCTGACTATCAGGGTGTCAGGATGTCAAGCTACCAGGATACATGAAGATAGGCGCCATGCCATGGAGAAGACAACAGTCGAAATATTAGGACGATATCAGACCAGGAGATCATATTATAAGAAGATTACGCGCACAACATTAAATGGGAAGATTCAGCAATTAAAGCAGTAATTAAAGGCGTATTAATGGATATTATTACGGGTAATTAATACAGAATATTCAGCATTAATGAGGAGATTTACCAGTCGTTCAGCATATGACTATAAAAAGGAGCATTTGGAAATCATTTGGAGGCAGAAGACGCATACAAGACAAAATATAGCATACGATATTCTCATACTACTTTTAAAGATAATTACATCCCATTGTGCTAAATTCTCAATACAATAGTGAAATCCTCTCCTGGCTTGGTGCCTGTGGTTTTTTCCCATTTAAGGGTTTTCCACGTACAAAATCCTTTGTCTAATTATTGTTCTTTTTATTGTACTTTTACTTCTGCATTTCACCTGACGTCCTGATTTATAGACTAACTAGAGCTAGTTAACCCTACCTAAATCTATCCTGACCTAATTTCGCCTTGCGCAAAATCCACACAAAACAGATATGATACCTCATAATTTGGGTTATACTTTGGACTGTGGTTTGCCGGACAAAGATGCTCAGCTTGTTTCGGAATCAATGTTTAAAAACGACCATTTATTTGAGAATGTGTTGAAGCATCGCAAGGAGGTCATGGATTATTGCTTTCTTAACGATCATACAATTACCAAGTCGTAAGTCCTCCTTTAAACTATTTTTTTAAAATTTAAGACATGACTTAATCTGATCCATACTAGCTATAATAATGATATATTTACAACAACAAATCAAGTGCTTTTAGCTGTGATACTGTTGTGTATACTATGTGATATTCTTAGAACTGAGTGTTGATATTGTTCCTTAAAATTAAATAAATATTTTAGTTGTGATATTGTTTTATAAACAGTATGATATTATTACATGATAATAGTGATATTATAGCTGGAAATCTAATATGTTAATATTTTTGCAAAATTGTATAGAGAAGTGGTGTGCAACTTTGGAACTTTCCCTTGTATACAAAAAGGCGATATTGAGTCTTTGCTGCCTGAAACTATGATAGAAGCAGTGGTCATTGAGTCATGGGCAATATTGCTCAATAAGTTTCAAAAGGCGCAAAAGGACAACAACATGCCGACAAGGATTTTTTACGGCCTTGCCCACTCAGTATGGAAAAAAAAACTTTTTGTTTATCATTATTTAAATAAGGTACTTTAAAAATCTGTCATTGAGACTAATCAAATGTCCTTTTGAACAACAGGGTGATATAGAGAAACTCTTGAAAGCAGATGAAGATGATTTTGATGAATTGTCAAAAATTAAGGCAGATGTAAATGTCTCATGGGATACGTGGTCAACTGTTTATGACGAATCTTTTTCAGATATGGTAAGACATTGAAATTACTTTTAGCTGTGACCCTGTTTTGTATACTGTGTGATATTGTTAGTGTTGGAGTGTCCCCGACAATAATGCAATCACAATGATTCATTATATAGTCAACTGATCAACATTAATCGGTAACGATTGGCTTGCTAGAGTTTGACGTTACTATCGTGGGACGGTGGTGGTCAGTTGATCCCTTAAGGTCACACCTAAAGGACGACGCCCTAATCTGTAAAGTTGATTAATTGTATGACGATACAAGTTGATCAATTCCTTAAAATTGAACAATTCAATTAGTGAGAGAGAATATTGATATCTTATTGTAACGGGATTAAATAAGATTTATTTTAGTAATATAAATGCTTTATTACTAAAATTGCTTATTGTTTGAGAAACGATAGAGATAAGAATGAATGGTTAATTATAATTACAAGATGTTGTGAATTATAATTAAATGACCCATTTTATTTATGTGATCAAGTATCACTAGTAAATTTGTTGAATGTAATTTAATTAATTTATAAAATGATATTCATGTGATAAATATGCATTAGAATTAATTAATAACATGTAACATACTACATGTGACATATTGTGTGACAAATGACAAATTGACAAAATAAAATGGTAGTCCGTTTTATGAATATGGACCAAAATAAAGAGGGTTTAGTGGATGGTGGTAGTTTATTTTAATAAGCTAAAATAACACCATCATGACACTACTTACCTAGCCTTACATGCCTAAGGTTTAGATAAGAACAAAAGTAAAAAGGGAAGGACCATATATTGGTCATGTACCTCCCATAACCGTGACCCTCCTCTTTTTAGAGGATTTTATTTTTCCTCTACTCATTCTCTTTATGCTTGTCTATTCAAAAGACATGCAAAGTTTTCTTCTCTCACATATTCATCTTTTTCTTCATCAAAACATGATATTTTTGATTCAAATTGTTCATAAAAGATTACTAATATTATAAGTGTAATATATGAGTATTAGTAATAAATTTTAAGGTAAACTACTAAATAAATATCTAGCACATATTATTTAGTAGAGATAAGGGATAATCTTGGGTGCAATCAAGAGGAGTGGCTTCTATACTTGAAGTCTTTGGAGGATCATCCTATTACTCATCATAGCTCAAGAACAAGTGAAGGTAGGAGACCTTACTTGTGTCCATAAACCGAAATATTCAATGTAAGGAACCGGTTTTCCTCTACACTTATTTATATGTTTTGCATGCATAAGATCCTTAAGTTTTTATGACTAAAACTTTAAACTAAAATATGTGATATTTAAAATATGATTTCCTTCAAGTGGTATCAGAGCATTATGGTTGTTGCATGCAAGATCGAGATCATTTTTCTGAGATAATATGATTAACGAAAAAAACTTGAAATTTAGGATTTATGAAGATAAATCACGAAATAATTTTGCATGTTAAACGTTTCTGGTCCTAAATAGATTTTAGGTCATATGGGACGATTTATGGATTTTTTATTGTTCATTTTATATATTATTGGCATTAAAATATGATTTATATGAGAAAAATGTCATTTTTGGACGAAAAATAGCTAAACTTCGAATTTTCCAGTTGATTTTGGATATGTTTTCACATATATTATCTACTGATGGCCTGAAAATTTTCATGTTAAAATAAGTTCTTTTGCTCGAAATATGAATTTTATAAGTTAAAATCGTATTTAAATGGGTAAATAGGTTAATATGAGTTATATTTCGAATCTGGTCATGGAAATTTAGTATGTTGTCACATGAAATTTTACAAGATGTGTGTAAAATATTTGGCTATAATGAAGTCTTTTTGCATGATTTATGAATTTTTGATGAAACATCACATAAATAGTGACTATAATTAGTAATAATGCTAAAACATACTTCATGACTAAAGGAAAAACGTCACATGTTGCATTTTATCATATATTTCAGATATAAAAGTGAAAAGTTGATGAAAATAATTTTTCTCATATTTTTATGGTCATAATTGTTAAAACCGATAAACCGCAACATTGTTTTTCTCGATAAATTTTCGAAATTTTTAACCTAAGTTTTGAACATTATGAGTGTCATGGTATTTTTCCAGAATGTTCATGAGTTTAAATTTCAAATTTCGAAATTATTTGAAATTTTTATAATTTAATTTGAAGTTTATAGAATAATTTTGTATTTTTGGGTCCATTTATGAACAATATTAAGAAATCAAGTTTAATTATTGTCAAAATGTTAGTGAAGACTAATTTTTGAGTCCTAAGATGGTTAGGGTAATTAACTTGTACATAAATATGAATTTATGTAATTATTGTGATTTTAACAAGTTATAATCACGCAAATCCATGAAAACCGATAAATATACGATATTGGCTCTTAAAAGGCGATTTAGCATAAAATCTAGCATGTTCATACATATTATAATGCTGCATTTTATTTATGATTGTCATATTTTAATTTTATGTAATTTTTGTAATTTAATAGATTTATTTTTAATTACAAATGTATAATAGAAAATTATGTAATTCATTTTGTAATTTAATTATTCCGGAGTTCCTTGAAGACGGTGCCATTCGAGAAGGCGATCCATCAAAGAAAGTGTTGCCTTGAAGTGCGTGCCAAGACCGAAGTTCAAGGGATCAAAGGAGTTGCTTTCCGAATTTGTAATAGTTTATTAAATTTACTATTTTAGGAAGGCCATACTAGGATTTTATTTTTATGCTTTGCATTTTATTTATATGTTGCATGCATCGCTAAATGGCCATAACTAAACATGCATTTTTATATCGAGTTTATCGACCGTGTCAATTACAATTATCGTAGTTCACCGCTTTAGTTTACTTAAACGTGATAGATAATAAATTGACATGACCTCTCGCTAAAATAAACAATTGAGACTTCGCCTTACCAAAAGGTAGAAACCATGAAAACTTATTTTGTGAGGGAGTGCGCTCGGCCACACCGGGGTACAAACTTTGTTACGTAGGGGAAGTGGATGATAAATGTCTATCCACCGAATTCATGTTGATAAGGGATGAATCGGCTACACCGTGCCCAAGTTAATGTGAATTTGGATCATGGACACATTTATTCGAAATTTGGGTTGAACTCAACAAAAGTATTCTCGGCCATAGCCGGATGTGTTTTGGGCTAAAGATAAATATTAATGTAATTTTATCTACCAAGAGTTCTAAAAATAGAATCGATTAAAGAGTTAATCCACCGAGTTATATTGATAAGGGATGAATCGGCTACACCGTGCCCAAGTTAATATGGATTTGGATCTTGGAATCATTTATAATAGTTGGGTAGAGGTCACTATATAAATGCTCATATCTTGTTAAATTATTTACATGTATTATTATAACGATGAATGTCTTGTTTTCATTATTCCGTTATCATATTGCTCTATTTCTTTACCTCAATTTATACGATATCATTTCGATTTTAATTCAAATCTCCATTAAAACATCGTAACGAAAGACAAAATTTGAATTTTCTTCTAAAAACATCGTATTATCCATTGAAAGGATCTCTTGTGAAGAGTATAGATAAAAGTTATTCGTGATCAAAAGGGTTTTTGATTCTTGGCTAACATATCTACTTACAATGAATTGTTTCTCATATGCTTAATTGAATTAGGTACTTTGAAACGTTACATCATTTTGGTAACTAGATTTGTTGGAAATCGAAATTGATCAAAATACCGCAACCACTTTAATGAAAGTTTTAAGACTAAATAAATGAATTGAAGAGTAGTCTTCATGAAATTCAATTTTGCTTCTCTAAGCAAAGACTCATTGAAATGAGTGGGAGCATTCTCTTAACCTTTAAGAAAAGTACGAGGTTCAAAGAAGTAAAATTAGAATGGAATTGATACAAGGTAATGTTAAAAGTAAAGTTATTGAAAATAACGATACTAAACCTATCAATCACGACCAATAAAGTTTCCATTGTCTTAATTGTTGGACGCTAGAAAGGAAACTACCCCAAATTATTGAAGAATCAGCAAGTTAGTTGTGGGACATCTAATGGGACCTTCTTCTTTAAATGTTTATTTGATTAACATAAATTTTGCTAGTACTACTTCGTCAATATTAGAAACCGGTGGTGGTTTTCATCATTGTATTTAATACATAGGATGATTAGAATATGACGACTAGCAATAATGATGTCGAGAGATAGAGTCATTGTGTACTCAATCTAGTTTTGGGTTTAGATTTATACCTTAATTATGACTATTAAGTGAATAAACTCTAAATAAGAATATAAACTTGTTAAGATACAAAAGAGGTTTCACTTTTATGACCCTATACACCATGATTTGATGTATGGCTAGCCCATTATCAAGGTGATTATATTCTAAACCAAACTAGAATGATATATCATGTAGATGATGCAAGACTCAAATTGGTAACCCAAGATTAAACTTTAAATTCTGGAACGATGAACGCAAAGAGTTATCGAGTACTCTTGGAATCACTAGATTGTTAATCTTATGGTATATGCGTATCTTGTATTCAAAGCAAGATGTCTCGTGCTTTTGGTTGAAAAGGAGATCGAGGTTGTAAATCATTGATCCAGAATAGGTTGATCATTTTCTTTTACCAACGATTTAAGTTCACACTAATGTGTTCACTTAATAAGGTAAATAGAGAAATCTTTGAAGAAGTTCAAAGAGTTCCAGAAATTACGATTTAGTCGTGATGGGATTATCAAAGTGAAGACTTTGATATAAGCCAAAGGAAATGTGATATAGTATCACAAATTAATCTCTCTTAGCACGCATTATGGGATAATGTGTGGTTGGATAAAGAAATCAAACGCTATTCGATATGGTTTGGACTTTAATCAAGTTACTTTGAGTTACTTGATCCTTTTGGGGATTTTATCATTTTGTCTAAATTATTTTTCCACTAAATCTAAAACGAATCATATGAGATATGAAATGGTAGGGTACCATGTTTGTAAGTTTTTAAAAGAAACAAATGCTCATTTTTCCTTACTATAATCACGAGTACAACGGGTTTGTGGCTCGTGAAGCTGTCTTTCTAGAATACAAGTTTATTTCTAGAAGACAGAGTGGGAGAAATTATTCAAGAGCCACAAAGAATGTTATGTCGCAAGAAACTGGTCTTTCTTGGCTACATGAGATGTTTTGTGTAAGACGTTGTTTCTTCAAAACCTAGGAGGTTAAAGTCATCACTTGTTGAAGATGATGAATTAGTGTTACTTTTAGAAAGTAAAGAGCTTGCAACTTACAAAGAAATTGTTTGATTCAAGTTGATTACTTCTGGAAAGTAATGAACATATGACTTACATGAGAGTGTTTAAGTCACAACTCAATACAAGGCTTAGAGCCATGAAAATCCGAAATAAATTCCAAGTGAATTGTTAGATATCAAAGCTTGATTGGTAGCAAAGGGTTTTGCACTAGTTGAAATGCTTAAGTCTATTTGGATCTTCTTAGGGATTGTGTTTCATTATGAGATATATATAGCGAGTGAATCTAAAACCCACTTCTTTAATTAAAAGGAATGTATTCAATACATGTCTTGAGTTTTGTAGATTCTTGGCATCCTAAGATAATGTGAAACTTAAGAGAGGGTCTTAAGTAGGACATCAATGAGTTGGAATCAATGTTTTGATCATGTGATAAAACATTCCTCGATAGGTCGAGAAGTTGTGTTTATACATAAAGTTTAGTGGGAGTTACGGTAATTTTAATTAGTCTAACATGTGGATGACATATTGATCATTGGGAATGATTTAAGACTTGGAGATATATAATACATCTTTAATGTCTAGATTTATGGAGATAAATCCACATGATATTAGCGTCAAATAAGAAGTCTTATGTTGATAAGATTCATGACTAGTTCAATCAAGTTGAAAATATTTGATTGATTCCATTTGCTTCCGCTGCCGGATCAATTAAATGAGTAATGATGTATAACACACGACTACAGAATTCATCAAGGACATCAGTGGATGGACATCGGATTTTTGAAAAAACAGATGTAATAAGTTTACACATCGGATTTTTATAAAAGTCTGATGTAATTATATTATATGGACATCGGTTGCTATTTTCAACCCATGTCTATTATAATGGACATCGGATTAAATTACAACCCATGTCCATATAATCCTCAATTTGGGCGCAAAATGAAAACAATTCCCCCGCCCCAAATTATTTTCACTAGCATACTGAGTCAATCTATTATACTTACTCCATATCATTTTTTTTTTAGACAAACCCAAACCCTTAGCTTACTCGATCATCCCTTTCTTCTCTATCTCATCGTTTATCCCTTAGCTTCTTCACTTCAAAACCCGATCAAAAACCCAAAATCCTAGCTGCTGCTGCTGCTTCACTACTACAAAGAAAGGAATAAGTAACGCGTAATAGAGAACGGCCCAGTTGGATAACCGTTCTCTAGAAATAAAGAGAACGCTTTTCTTAGATAAGCGTTATGTAAAAGAAAGAATAGAGAACGCCTTTTATATTAACAATTATCTACATTTATTAAAAAAAAAAAAAAAAAATCGGAAACCCATCTGACTTTTCCTTTATTCTTTATAATAATAATAATCCTATTAATCTATTAATCTATGGAGTATAAACACCGTACTTCACTATTTAGCAAAACCAAAACAAAGATACAACCCCCCATGTTTTTTAACTGAACAAACCCCTTCAATCCTCACTCAGTAATCTCCATCACCCTCACTAATCAGTAATCTCCATCACCCGTCTTTCGTCGACTGTCGAGAACCGCCACCAACCGCCTTAAATCGTATATCGCATCGCAACTGTGCACCATCACTTTTCGCCTCTTCATCTGGTCCGAAATTTCTAGGGTTTGCTCACATTACTCTAAAATTTTGAGGATTTATTTTTGTCAGGGTTTGAATTCCGCATATTAATCGAAAAAGTTACTTGTTTCTTTGAAAGTTGCAGGTTGGTTTTGCTAGTTTAAGGTCTTTACTTTAGTAAACCCTAGAAATTGGGGATTTTTACAATAAAGAGGAAAATTGACGGAAATGGATAGAACTGAGGTTTGTTTCTCGTTTCACATCTCTTGTATTCAATATATTCGTATTCCATGTGCTTTCCTCAGTATTTTGTATATATGCTGCAATTATTGGGCTTTTTTGTATAGATTTTATATGTCTCATTTGATTATGTTAGATATTACCTCAATATCATATTTTCGTAATTGATGAACAGGGGGTCTGCCATTTTTTTTCACAGCTTCAAGAGGCCTCGGATGTCACAACCAGGATCAACCAAGGTAGCGTTCTGTTTTTCTTTCATTATTTGATCGATTTTGATTCTTTGGTATTAAGGACTATGACTTACTTGAAGCTCTTATATTGTACTATGATTTTATGAACAACAAAAATGATTATTATGCTAAACTTGATTGTTGTATGATAATGACACTAACCAAACTCAATGCCCTCCTTGATAATGGCATGTGTCTTTGTGTTTGTTCAAAGTCAATTTTTTTGCTTAAAATTGTGATTTGAAACTCTACAAGCTGATGGAGGTTGATCTCAGTACTCTCTCTCAGCAGCATTACTTAAACACAAAGGATTTAATCACACGTATCAGTTTTTTTCCGTATTCTCTACTCTAAATTACATTCGTTCTTATTATTAAATCTTGATATATATGTTTGTTTTACTTTAGTTAGTCCTGCTTATTAAAATAAGCCAATAGATTCGCTTGGCAAAAAGTTGTAAATTTTTTTTTGTGGGTGACAGGACTGATATGTTGTGTTATGGTATAGGGAGTACTCATTCTCCATCCTGGTTGCTGTAAGATTCTCATTTTGAGTGATAATCGTGATTTGTATTTCTGTTTTTGTAGCTGAATTATTTGAGAATTTGTTCATTTACATTTTAGTTGCGTTTGTATTACACGATTAGCATTTATCATTTCGAGATGTGCGTAATTGGAGGTTAATGATGGGATTAATGCTCATCGAAGTTCTTGAAATGAGATTATCAAGTACACATGCTGCCTCACACTTTTCTAATATTTTCAAAGGATTGATTCTGATTTTCTCTACAATTCTAAACCCTAATTTTCAGAGTTTGATTTATCATGGTTAAGTACTCATCGTGATTCGGGATTTTCACCATACCGCTCATTGTAATTGTATCTTTTTCTCACTGGAGCCACTCACTAGAATTGTATCTTACGCTCACCACGACCTCGCTGATTTTAATTTTCTCATTTAAGTATGAATATTTATGTCATATTTTTACAGGTGATTGTTGCATTGGGATCTGTTAAGCATGAGGACTGAACTTGTGGACCAAGTGAAGAAGGTTTTCACTAAGCTGTTTGGTATATTTTTCACTGCTGGCAATCACATATTCACATCTCTCGATTAGTGATGGTTGCCTTTAGGTAGATTCTTATCTTCCTATTACTCTAATTTTCTTAACAATCTCTACTGATAATTATTTCTCAATTATCTCTAAAATTGTTGATTATCCTTAAACTTGGTGATTAGTGGAACATCTTAGTTGTTGGGTATAACAGTGAGCTTATATTCTGATCAATTTTATTGTATTGTTATAAGCTTACAACATGACATCTCCAAAAATATTCATGTACTTCTGAAAATTTCTTATAGTTCCTTTGAGTTATGATCAATTTTGTCTATTCTTACCAGACATCTCTTAATTCATCTGCTATCATTTTCTTTTGTAAATTTGCATATGACAGATTATAGAAGGGACTGAAGATAGCACAAGTATCAAACTCTAATGAGCCAGTAAGTTTTTACTTTTTGTTTCATACCAAACAATGATTCTCTTATAAGACGGTTGTATAGTGTTCAACAACCAATTAATACCTTAATAGTTATCTGAATACTTTGCTTTGGGTATAGGCTAGAGTTTCTAGTTGCATAATATACGTAATAGTTCATCGTATTTGAATTAGTAATTTGAATTAGTTATCTGAATTTGTGTTATTGGTTTAATTCTTGTCGAGTTGTTGTTTTAGTGTGCTCGTCAACAAGGTGTTGTAGAATGCGGGTACTACGTCATGAGGTACATGCTGGAAATCGTCACGCGTTCTAATCCAACAAAAGCTATCAATGAGGTCGATTTCGACATTATAGCAAAACTCGGTATTTTTCAAGTAATTATCCTACTTTGACCTGCTTTGCCTATACGCATTGTGGGCGAACTCTTTGCCAATTCAATGAGCTAGCTGCTGCACCCTCTTCCCTTAATTATTAGTTATATGAAGCTGCCCTTGTGAGGCCATGTCTGACTGCCCCATTGTCATTAATATGCATTACAGGTTTTTCAAGACACCACGCCATATTCACAAGAAGAATTAGATGAGGTTCGGGACTTGTGGGCGAACTATTTTCTCAATATCTAGCCGTAGATAGCTAGCTAGCGTAGTAATGTATTAGGTAGTTGCATTTTGAAAAACTGATTACATGATCTGCAAGACCATATGTTATGTTGGCTGGGATTTGTTATGCCCTTTGTTGTTGTTCGTTAGTTGTTGAATTCGGATAACGGAGACGGTTGCGTTGTATGTTGATTGGGATCGGTTTTTATTAATTGAAATCGATCATTTTGGTTGAATGGCAGTTGGCATGTTTTGTATTAATGTTTTGGCATTCAAATTGGTGTAATGCAATATGAATTGGCCTGCTCTTTTCAAATTTAAAAAAAAAAAAAAACAATATAAAGGACAAATGGATTTATAAAAGTTCGATGTAATTCTAGCTTCAAAGGACATGGGCTTTCTATAAAAATCTGATGTACATTACACATATGGACATCGGATTAATGTTAAAATCTGATGTTCATAACTCATATGGACATCGGATATATTTAAAAATCCGATGTGCATATATTAATGGACATCGGTTTAAAGTCCCATGTCCATTACACCCCATATGGACGGGACTGAACTCTACATCGGCCTATAATCCGATGTCCATGTGTCTAGAAGTCCGATGTCCTTCATGATTTCTGTAGTAGTGACACTTCATATATTTTGAGTATGATAAATTGTTTCAAATCGAATTTAAGTAATAGTTACCAAATAGCCATATTGATTATTCTTAAATGCTTGAAGAAGCATTAAAGATGCAAAGTTAAGTGTTTTTGCAATTCACAAATTTGTGTAAGGGCTTACACTAATGACTGTTGAGATTGTATAAGGTTTCGGACAAAAACCGTATTAGAAACACCTAAAGATGGTTAAGGAACCATTGTGGCTATGTTATTTAAGAAGTGGATTTGCTAGAATTGTTCTAGGCAATAAAGAACAATGAGAGATGCTTACAACGGAAATTGAGTACACTTGCAATCATGAGATGTGCAAGAGGATGGATCCCGCACACTGTGAAAACAGTGGGAGCTATTCTAAGGCTAGAGAGCTTATGTCTAGATTGGATCTAGACACGTACTCAGAAAGTTTTGTAATGCAAATGTATACATTACAAAGGAAAACGAGTATGTAGTAAGGTTGAGTAAGGTACAAGAAGTTGAGAAAACCTACTAACCAAAGCCTTCTCATAGGCTTAACATGATGAGTCATGTCATTTCAATTGTATTGAGATGAACAACTACATATAAGATGAAAATTGATTATAAAAAAAAATATGAAGTAGTAATCAGGTATTGAATATTCATATGAGATAATCACATTTGTCGTTCGAGTTTTTAAAATCTAAAAACTCCTTTTATACTTTGTTACGTCCAAATGGGTTGTAGAGACAATATTGAACCCCGTTAAAGTGAACTCGGATTAACATGGTATTTGCCCATAGTCACTTGTATGAGGTGACGTCTTGAAGTGACTAGAGTGTGATGCGATTGATGGCAAGTTCAAGTGCCATAGAGTCATATGAGATGACTAGTCGATCACATAGGCAGACTGTTAGGAACACTTTGTCGGGCCCAGTGACCGCTTATAGAGTTCTGGCAAATTTATATAGCCTGGTCGTGGCGAGAGCTACTATAGTATTCTAATGAGTCAATTCTTTGACTAAAGACTGTTCGCCTAAGATGGCACAGTTTCAGATTAACTTTGATTTATGTTACTACGACCTTCGTAAATGGGGTCAAATGGGCATATTTTGGGTTATGATGGCTGTCGCTAGTCGAAGGGAATAGTGCGATAGGAATTGTCCACCCCCTTGTCAGGGTTAAAACAATATCTCAGGGCCACTCGAGGAGTAATGAACTGGAAATGCGTGGCCACGCTCGGAAGGTATCTATGGTAGATAATTCTGGTCAAATCAGTTATTCTCCAAATCGAGGAAACCACTCTCGATATGATCACTTACAAGTACGACCTGCAAGACACCTTGTATTGAGTAGGAGATTGTAATAGGACAAGAGAATTGGTGACGCACACTTGTCGAGGACAAGTGGGAGATTGTTGGAGTGTCCCCGACAATAATGCGATCAGAATTGTCAATCATGATGATCACATGTTTAAATCTCATTTTTAAGAATACGTAAGGGATGATTCATTATATAGTCAACTGATCAACATTAATCGGTAACGATTGGCTTGCTAGAGTTTGACGTTACTGTCGTGGGACGGTGGTGGTCAGTTGATCCCTTAAGGTCACACCTAAAGGATGATGCCCTAATCTATAAAGTTGATTAATTGTATGACGATACAAGTTGATCAATTCCTTAAAATTGAACAATTCAATTAGTGAGAGAGAATATTGATATCTTATTGTAATGGGATTAAATAAGATTTATTTTAGTAATAGAAATGCTTTATTACTAAAATTGCTTATTGTTTGAGAAACGATAGAGATAAGAATGAATGGTTAATTATAATTACAAGATGTTGTGAATTATAATTAAATGACCCATTTTATTTATGTGATCAAGTATCACTAGTAAATTTGTTGAATGTAATTTAATTAATTTATAAAATGATATTTATGTGATAAATATGCATTAAAATTAATTAATAACATGTAACGTACTACATGTGACATATTGTGTGACAAATGACAAATTGACAAAATAAAATGGTAGTCCATTTTATGAATATGGACCGAAATAAAGAGGGTTTAGTGGATGGTGGTAGTTTATTTTAATAAACTAAAATAACACCATCATGACACTACTTACCTAGCCTTACATGCCTAAGGTTTAGATAAGAACAAAAGTAAAAAGGGAAGGACCATATATTGGTCCTCTACCTCCCATAACCGTGACCCTCCTCTTTTTAGAGGATTTTATTTTTCCTCTACTCATTCTCTTTATGCTTGTCCATTCAAAAGACATGCAAAGTTTTCTTCTCTCACATATTCATCTTTTTCTTCATCAAAACATGAGATTTTTGATTCAAATTGTTCATAAAAGATTACTAATATTATTAGTGTAATATATGAGTATTAGTAATAAATTTTAAGGTAAACTACTAAATAAATATCTAGCACATATTATTTAGTAGAGATAAGGGATAATCTTGGGTGCAATCAAGAGGAGTGGCTTCTATACTTGAAGTCTTTGGAGGATCATCCTATTACTCATCATAGCTCAAGAACAAGTGAAGGTAGGAGACTTTACTTGTGCCCATACACCGAAATATTCAATGTAAGGAACCGGTTTTCCTCTACACTTATTTATATGTTTTGCATGCATAAGATCCTTAAGTTTTTATGACTAAAACTTTAAACTAAAATATGTGATATTTAAAATATGATTTCCTTCAGTTAGTAGTTAGTGCTGATATTGTTAAAGTTAAATTACATATTTTAGATGTGATATTGTTTAATATATTTCATGATATTGTTACTTGTCAATTGTGATATTGTTTCTGATATTGTTTCTGAAAATCATAGGTATTCATATCTTTGGTCTATGAAGAGCACTATGTCTCCGTTTGTATTGATTTCAAGAGGGAGATCATGTTCTACTTGGACAACAGACAATATGATGATTTCGAAGACGAAGAGCATGTACACCTGGCTCATATTGTTGTAAGTACTATATTGAAAATAAAAACTAATGATATAATGATTTTGTTAGATAAGTTTGATATTGATTAGTTGTTTACTATAAACATGTACAGGGTGGTACCTATGGTGAATACATCAACACTAAAGGTTATGAAAGAGGGCTAAAAGTAAAGGACTACGATTTGGTAAATGTCTCCTTTGCTTGGCAAACGAAAGACTTGAACCTGGACTGTGGCGTATTCATGATGTTTCACATGATGTTTTTCGTTGGTGAGCGTTATAGTTGTGAACTGGACAATGAGAAGAAGAGGGAGTTATATAGGGCGGAGATTGCAGCTACACTCATCTTGAGTGATTTAAATAAAAATAGGAGTGAGGTCCTGAGGAAGGTGAAAAACCTTAATGCCATCAAACGTACACTCTTTCCTTAATTGCTGAAAAAAAGGCAAAAAGGAAACAAAAAAAGCAAGACAGCAAAAGGTTATAAAAACGATGTTCAGACGCCCTTAACCAAAAAAAGGTTACATTTGTTAACACTATCTTGTACAATACTAATTATTTTTATTATTAATACTCAGTATGCAATGAATAACGTAGAATATATTTATCTAGATATGGTAGAAGATGGTTCTGCCAGTGTCGTGGACAACAGAAGGAAGGGGAAATCAGATGGACTTGGAAGCACGTACAACTGTGGTTTGGAAGATCCTAAATTGGAGCTCGTCTCAAAGTTTATGAGGGCTAACAAATCACAGTTTCCAAAGATGTTGACCAAGAGGAAAGAAGTGATTGATTACTGCATATTGGATGACCATAGTTTCCCCTTAGAGTATGATTTTTTTAAAATCTTTAATACATTTTCATTTGTGCTTTGATACTACATTTAGAGTAGTGTGCTATTGAATGTGATTCTTCATTTTTTTTTAAACAAGCAGTGAAGTTGTTGGCAGCTTCAGTACTACTATATTTCTGTGATACTTTTTTATTAGTGCTTTGATACTATATTTAGAATCGTGTGATATTTTATGTAATATTCTTCATTTTTTTAAACAAGCAGTGAGGTTTTTGCCAGCTTAAGTACTACTATATTTTTGCGATACTTTTTCATTAGGCATGTGATACTATATTTAGTGCGTTGTGATATTGTATGTAATATTATTTATTTTTGATATAAACCATTTGTCTTAATGATTGATACAGTAAGGTTGTTGCCTGCTTCAGTAACAATCAATACCTTGTCAGAGAGGATATATTATCGTTGCTTCCAAATGTGCACATCAATAGCAATGTGATTGAATGTTGGGCGTTAATTCTGAATCACATTGAGCACACAGAAAAATGTGATACAAGTTTAATGTTTTTTGGAACTCAACACATGGTAAGCTTTTGTTTTAGTTTGATTTATATATATTCACACTTTGATTAAAATGTATTAACTCTTAAAACGAATACGACTTTTTAACATTTATACACACAACAGGACGTAATAGTGGAAG
Source organism: Silene latifolia (assembly GCF_048544455.1). Lineage (NCBI taxonomy): Eukaryota > Viridiplantae > Streptophyta > Magnoliopsida > Caryophyllales > Caryophyllaceae > Silene > Silene latifolia. Next base: position 25,591,069 of record NC_133537.1, on the reverse strand, counting down.
GAACTGAATACAGAGAAAGGAATAAAGAACAGATTTATGCAGCATGGGATGAATTTATTACAAGGAACACGGTTCCCTGTAACCTGGCAGCAGATATCATTTTTATTCCAATGTTATGGAAAGATCATTATTTTTGTGTCTGTATAAATTTCAAAACCGAGACGGTTGAAGTACTGGACAATACAGAGTACGATGAGTGGGAGGAAGCTGAAACACACAAAATTGCAGATTTGGTGGTATGTTTTATTGATAGTTCTGAAATTAACATTGGAAAAATAAATTTGTTTGTGCAAGTATCAATAATGGTTTTGGTTAACATTGTAGGCTAATGACATGAGTGACTACCTAGAAGCGAATAATATCGAAAGATCGGAAGAGATAATAGGGTTTGAAGTTGCCAACATCAACTTCGATTGGCAGAAGAAGGAGATAAACAATACTGAATCTGGAAACTTTTTAATGTTGCACATGATTCGGTATGAGGGCCAGCTGTTTGAAGCCGACTTGACCGCAAAAGTGTATAGGCCTATTGGACGGAAATGGCAGCAGCATTGCTTTTAGCTGATATAAATCAGAATAGGATAGATTTGATGGAAAAGGTTAAAGAGTTTGTAGCAGGCAAGGAGGAACTCTTGAAGACATTAAAACAAAAGAGGAAAAGCATTGATGTTTCAAAAGAGAAGTGTGGTAAGAGAATGGGCAAGGAGAAAGCCGCTGAGAAGGAAACAACTGTCGAGGAGGTAATAACAAATGTAGAAGTTCCTGAAAAAGGAAAGGTCGATGGTACTGGGAGACAGAACATTGACACAGAAATACCCATTCTTCGGAAAAGGTACATAATCGATAACCTGACTTTTACATTAGTTGGCTTTTATTTGGTTTTATTTGGAAAAATGAAAAAGGTAGAATGGTAATGCACACAAAAATTTATCTAAATTATTACGTATTTGGTTGATAGGGTACATGATTGCAGAGAAGATGTTGAAGATGATAGAGAACCACTTATAGCAAGATACAAACGATTCAAGACTGTTGCAAATCCTAAGAATCGAGGCAGGGGAAGAGGTGTTGGTAGAGGAAGCAATTAAGACAAGTAACAATGATGATGTAATTAGAACTAGATTTGCTGGCACAAAGATGTAATTAAAAATAGATGGATGTAATGCTGGTAGGACAATGAATCTAATGGTACACATTTTGAATATTGAATCTAAAGTTTACAAAAGTAGTTATAACTAACCATTTTGGATCTGATATAAGTATTGGTAATGTGTGATATTGTCTCAAGTGTGATGTGATATTTTTCTTTGATTAGTGTGATATTGCTTCTCAACATACAATAAAAGTAAATAGGGATTTAAATATCCTTTCTACTTTGATATTTTTTTGTTTAGAGTTTGATATTGTTGTGTAAGCAAGGTGATATTGTGTTACAAAATTTAAAAAATTCTAGAGAGATATTAAATCCCAATATCACAATAATGTGATATTGTTTGTTATGAGATTTGATATTGTTATAGAGACAGGTTGATATTATTTGGGTGATACTAATTTTTTTTAATTGTTGTGCTATTGTTGGACAAACATAATCAATTAGATGGTGTTTCATAAAAGTACTGTAACTCTGATACTATTTATTATAAAATAGTGATATTGTTCTTTAGTATACGTGATATTGTCTACAATCAAGTCTTCACAGGGCAAAATCTTAGTAATACTATATCATTAATACTAAGGTTTTTACAAAAAATTCGAAAAAGAATACAAAATAGGATGCCATGTAGAATGAAATTATAAAAAAACAAAAAACAATGTTCCTACTTTTATATTGTATTGGTTAACAACAAAAAAAATTGTATATGCGAGTAATATAGACTTCATCAGCACGTACTCAAGCTCTTAATTAACATCCGCAAGTGAAGAAGTCTGCAAAAAGCAAAACAAAGAACGCAAAAAATATTTCAGCAGTATGTTGTACATGTAAATAACTGTGATATTGTATACAATGACTAATGATACTTTCTTGAAATGGTTCTGATATTGTTTCACAAGAAGATAAAATTGGATGATTATAAATCATTTAAATATGTGATACTATTTTGTATACAGCATGATATTATTTAGAGGTACATGTGATATTGTTTCTTAAAAAAACACAAAACAAGTCATAAATAAAAAATCAAATAATGTAAGTAAGAAATCAAACATAATGAATGTAGTTAGCAAAATCACTTACATCAGATTCATTATCATCCACCGAGTGCTCAGATGTCTCAGCAGCTGGATTAGGGCAGTTGCGCTTATCATAATGTGCCATTTGTTTACAATTATTGCAAAACCTTTTCGGATTTTTTGCCTTTTCAATGCACAATTGTTTCTTAGAGGTCAACCTCTTTCCACTACCCTTGTTTTTGGATTTACCAGGTGGTAGTATATGGATCTCATATGAACACTTAACCCCAAGAAGCATCTCTAACTCTTGTTGTTTTGTCATTGTTTCAGGGCCGGGCTTGAATTTCTGTCTAAATGCCTTCAGTAAATCAGTCAGTTCGGTTACGTGATTTTCAGGCAGAGTTATCAGAGACAGCATTGAGTAGAACTCTAACCAAACATTTGAAATCTCCAGCTTACTCACATCTGAGGAATCAAAATCGCCAATCAACTGCCCGTGCACATCATAAAGAGGCATCTTTTTGGTGTTCTTTGTCCATCTACTCAAAAGGTACTGTTCAGGTATCTTCCTCACCCCTTTACCTGATAAAATCCAAATAATATGTTTGCAGATGTATTCCTTCCTCTCAAACATCTTACATGAACATTTTGCATCAAAAGTTGTGGGATTAAATGCTACTGTGTACGTAGTACGCAATATTGCATCTTCAACATCAAGAAACCTTGTAGTGGAATCCCTTGAAGAATCTCCAGCACTACATAAATGCAAAGAAGCAACACACTACTTTTGGAATTCGTAAAAAAATATGTGTGTGTACACAGTGGATGCATGAATCTCAAGATGAAGCATGGTCTTGGTTACAGGTAGAGAGAGATCACTGTCTCTATCAAGTGACTTTTTGGTGTATCTTTGTTGATCCATAACACTCTGGAAGTGCAACCAAAATTCAACAAGTGTGCCGCGACGACTCTCGAACCGCTTGAAGAAGCTGCTCATGTTCTCCGAACGTTGGGTTGTTCTTAGAAGACAACCAAGAGGAATATCACGATAATAAACCGGAATCCAACGTTGCCTCTTGTTAAACATATATGTCAACCATCCATTATCTTCCAGATGAAACTCCTTGATCAATGCAGACCACTTCTCTTCAAAGTCAAAAGGCTCTAGGTCAGAATCCCAGATAAAAGAATTCATACGGCTTACAAAATCTGTCTCTTTGGTCACTGTCATGCGTACCTTTTCAGGTAAATTCTGCATGATGTGCCACATGCAATAATGGTGGGCAGCAGTCTTAAAAACAGCAGGCACTGCAATTTTCATTGTCGGGCATTGGTCGGTAAATAAACATTTGGGTTCCTTTCCACCCATACAATCTAAGAATTTCTGAAAAACCCAATTGAAATTCTTGTCGTTCTCCCTACCCACAAGTGAAGCAGTAAAGGTGACCGACTTCTTGTGGTGATCAACACTAGTAAAAGGACAGAATTTCATATCGTACCTATTGGTTGAATAGGTTGGGTCAAAGGTCACCACGTCACCATATAGTGAGTAGTTTCGACGTGCCTCTGCGTCAGCCCAAATAACACGAACGAAACACTGATTCTCATCAACCTCATACGCATAATAAAACCCTAGCCTAGTTTCAGAAAGCACTTTAAGCTGATTTATGAATATTTGAGCATCCCGCTGCCCTATAAAACACTTGACTTTCGTACCAAAATTTTTAAAGTCAGTCAAACAAGCTCCCACATTTTGATAACCATCAATATACTCCTTATAAGACCTGAAAGTAGTTGTTGGGCCGATATTCACCTTACAATTATCAATGATTTTTTGTTTCTGATGTAAATTAAGGTGTCCGGATTTGTTCTGAAATTCTTTATACTTTAGTGGACAAAGAAGGTGATTATGGGCAGCATGAAACTGATCAACAACAAAGAGTGGGACTTTAACTTGGTCAATTTATTTGATGACAAATGTGAATAAAATCTTGGCCTTACAACCAATCCTAGTAATCTTGGCCTTCTCAGGATCATATGGTTTGATCCTTCTCTCCTCTTCACCATTAGAGGGTAACACTTTTGGCTGACTATCCCTAAACCCTTCTCTATTCCAGACAATCAGTTTTTTCTTTATATCACCACTACCACGAAACCTTTTAGTTGAAGACTTTCTTGGTTCAAATCCGCAAACGTCCGCATAAGTTTCATAAAATTGGATACACTCATCTAGGGTAGCAAAACTTTGTCCTATTCTAGGTGTAAATTCAGTGGCAACATTTCGTATCCACTCCTCAGAACCTCCATGGGTGACAATCAAAGAAAGGTGATTTCCACCATGCACATCATCAACTTGTATGCATTGTGGAGTACAAGCAGGTACAAGAGAAGCAGAAGATGTCTCTTCAAAACAGGGTGATGGAACAAATTCTAGCAGGAAAAAGTTAATTAGAGTAAATCAGGC